>NW_027187313.1:9311337-9352775 GCF_028583685.1 Petaurus breviceps papuanus | reverse complement strand
TGTGTGTGTGTGTGTGTGTGTGTGTGTGTGTGTGTGTGTGTGTGTGTGTTTTAAGTGTCTGAGGCTGCATCCGAACTCAGGTCCTCCTGACTCTGGGACCAGCGCTTTTACTCACTGAGCCAGCTAGCCGCCCCAATCATTTGTATTTTTAAATCATTGTATTGTTAAGAAGCATGTTCTATAATAAAATTTCATAGAGAGAACATATTTAAAGCACTTAGTAAACTTTATAGTTCTATATAAATGTGAGTTTTTCTTGCTGTATTTATTTAGGCACATGACATGTTACTAGACTATAGATTCTAAGAAGGCATTTACAATGGCATGCTTAAAGTTTAAGCCTACCCGGTCAATCGCCTAACACAGTGATCTGCACATAGTTGGGCAATACATGTTTACTTTATTGAATATAACCAAAGAGGTCATAGAAATAGCTTGTATATAGTAAATATGAACTTGTTCACTCAATTCTAGAACAATTTAATGAAGGGGCAGACACCACACACTTCAAGGAACTGAGATTAGCATAATTAAAAGAAGGTTCTACTTCACTAAGAGAATATCAAATTTATGGAGAGACAACATGGTGATATAGAGAAATATAGTGGAGAGAGAAGAGATCTGGGTTCAGATCAAGGCTCCAATGCTTACTATTTCATGACATGGGTAAGTCATTTAACTTTTTTGAACTCCATCTTCCTCATCTGTAAAATGGATATAATTAGAAATATCTCCTATGACTCTTGTGAGGAGGGCTTTATTACAAATTAAATTTATTTAATTTATATTATACTTATGACTTACTCAATAAATATGATTATAATACAAGCTTTCAAAAAGTTTTCAAAAAATCTTAGATGACAGAGCCTTAATGAGATTTTGAGGGAGACTGGCAAAGAAGACAGTTACTCCCTTTAATAATCATTCAAAAAATATTAACCATGTATTGTGTGTCAGACACTCTGCTATGTATATAAGATACAAAAATAGAAATGGAAGGGCCATTGCTCTCAGAGAGCTTGTGTTCAGGAGGAGACAACATGTAAAGGGATGAAGTGCATCTGAAGCATTAAGACCAATCAAGGCAAAGTCATGAATATGGAATGAAGCTCCAAGGATGATCTTTCAGTTTTTTATTAATTGGTTGAGATGGAGTATTGAGACAGAACAATGCACTCACCTAGATAGACCTTAAGCATGATTCTACATTATAATTCTTAAACAGTTATTGAAAGGGAAATATAAATGTGAAATTTGAATTATGGTCTACTTTAGTTAGATATCTACTTAATACAGCCATTATTATCCCCAAGATGAATTCACCTTGTGTGTTCAAGGCAATTGCAAATACTAAGCTATTAATGAAACAATAAATGTATCAAGGAGAATGCTTGTCATTGCTTGCCCTGGTTTGGTCCATTCATGCTGCTGCTGGTGGTTGGACAGTAGGAGTTCTCAGCTATGACCTTACTAAGGAGTTACCCCAAAATCAATTTGGAGAAGGGCACAAATGACAAGTGTCATGGAAAGAACAAAGTGGGCACATTAACCAATTAGCCAAAGGAGAATCCAGACAAGAGATTTGAGGGGGTTGAGAGGTACTCTGTGTGGCATGCCAGCAGCAGGATGAGGTTTTGTTCAGCCAAAGACTGCTAGAAACTGTTTGCTTTCTAGCCTGCCCCAACCATGCAGTGCTAATGAGTATCAGCTGATGCAGACAATGATTTACAGTCCCTTTCAGGAGTATTTGTTGCTATAAAACCATGGTCCCCTGAAGGACAGATTCCAAAGCTGATTTCTTAAAATATCAAGTAATATCAAGAAATAGTTTCACAGCAATGAGTTTGTGCTTTATTGGCACTTTCTCCATCCCCTTCACAGATTTACAGAATTTCAGAGTTGGAAGGTAATCTAGTGGTTTTATACTCCAGCCCATATCTGACAAAGAATCCCTTCTATAACATACCTGGCAAGCACTCATCCAGCTTTTCCTTAAAGAAATCCAGTGAAGGGGTGGGTACCTCAAACCTCTTGACATAGCCATTCCACTTTGGGATAGCTCTAAGTTAGGAAGTTGTTGCTGGCACCACACTTAAATTGCCTCTTTGAAACTTCTAGACATTACTCGTACTTCTGCCCTCCTAGGCCAAGCAGAGCAAGTTGAATCTCTCTTTCATGTAGTAGCCTTTCGAATACTTGAAGATAAAAAATACATCCCTCCAAGCCCTCAGCTAAACATCCCAGTGTTTAGTGGCAAGGTTTGGACCTTGAAAGGGGATCTAAACTGCTTAAGACCCCTGGAGTTGTGTTCCTTACTTGCATGGAAAGAAAGGAAGCCAACCCAAAATCGGGACATGAAGGCAGAGGGTTTCAACAGCAGGAGTTTTAAGGATCTCTTGAGAGGGAGGAGCAAGGACATGGCTTTCACCCAACACATAGAGAGCAGCGGTGCAACCACAGCAGCCAGTGACAGTGACATTGGCAGTTCCTTTCCTCAAACCCAAGCTTGCCAGGGAGACTCCAAGAGGTGAAACTAAAGGGATAAGTGGTGAGGAATAAACTGATTTTTTTTTCTGTTTTTGTTTTGAATCATTTAACAGATACTCAGATGGCTGGAGTGTTCAGGACAAAACTGACCCAGAGGAACGTTTAGGCAGCTCTTAACTCTCATCCCCTACCTTATTTCAAATGGATGTGCCTTATAACTGTTTTTTAATTATGTCTTTTATTCTGGTTATTGTAGTATCTGACTGGTCTGATCTTATTTCTCATAAATGCTTGATTGATCCTGTCCTTTGCATTTCCTTGTGTCTTTTGGTTGCAGAGATGATACCTCTGGCAGTCATTCAGAAATGAACTTTCCTAGTTAAGGGTTGGGATCCCAAATCCCTAGCCAATTGTTAGAGGAGTTTTAATTCTGTTACTGGGGGCATAATCACGAACCATTCATGTTTCATAACTGTGTTCCCCAAGGCAGAGTTACTATGAACTTGAGACCTTTTGATTATGCTACTTAAAGACCATGAATCTAGCAAGACTCCTAGGGTTGCACAGTCCTTATATCATATGGCATGTACTTCAGAATTTAACACCATTCTGGCTGCTCTCCCAGGAACCTTTTCAATTTATCAATGCCCTTACTAAAAATGTGGTGTCCAGCACCAAACACAACTCATTTTCCAAACTCAATTTAGAAATTAGGACTACAAACAAAAATATTCGTCTATTTTATAATTATACTAATTTAGGTTATATCTCTTTGACATCATTCATTCTCCGGTCATTAAAGATCTATCAGTATTTCCATTATAACCCTCCAACATATGTTGACAGGAAAATAATCCAAGTCATTCACAATGACTGATTTAATTTAGAAGTTAAAATGTCCTTTCTTGGTGGTTTCTGCTACTGCTGTAACTTTGGTGCAAAGACTAACCTTTCTATGCTTAACTGAAAGAATTGAGCAACTTCTCTGATGGCAAAATTTACTTTGTTTATTTTCATTAGCAATCTGGTTCTATAAACATGGCCCTATGAGACTGGATGTCATGTTTCTGCTTTCAATGTATAAAGGAATTATTCACATTTAGAGTAAGCTAGATGTTATGTAGTCTTCTGAAGTATGTCCTTCATTTTTGTTTAAATACACTATTTCAAGAAAACAGAAATAGATATTTTCATTTTGGATGAAAATGCACACATAGACATACATATTTCATACAATATACTTCATTCATTTGATATGCTTGAAAATATAAAATAAAATTTTCAATTAATTGGTTCTAGGTGAGTCAGCATTTTTCTTTTTAGAACAACAGGACAAGAAGTACATTTTGAACAAATGAGGGAAAAGCTAATCTCTTTAAGCTAATCTGTAAGGTGTGTGCATACCAATGTAATATATAAATATCTATATGAGATATCTAATATATTGACAGGTACCTTCAGGGGAAAATCAAATGTCTGGAACCTTACTCACCCTCTCCAAAGGGCTACTGCAATGTCTGCTTTGGAGGAGCAAGAGAAGGGACCAGAAGGCTGGTTTCTCTGTTCTCTTGTAATAGAGGAATACCAGACTAGAATTTTATACACCCTTCCCCCTATATGCTGCTGATTTAGATGCAATAACAAAAGCCACTATCTTCTCTGGTCACTATCCCTTAAAGGGGAGAGAGTAGTCCTGAACTTGCATTTGCCATGTTGAGTCCTTCCCGCCAAATGCTAATTACATAAAGACCATCACAAATAATGAATTGTGAGTTAAACTATTTATCCAAGCAAATAGTAAACAAAAATCAGAGATTTTGTATGGGTGAGAATATACCAGAAAATACAGAGAATAAATGCACTCTCCTACTGCAAAATAAGAGATCTCACCTGAAACCTGACCTCACCAGAGGGGAGATTCCTAAAATTCTCTAGAGAGACAAGCTGGAAATAAGGAAGGATTGGGCTTCCCCAACTTGTCTATAGCTTCAAAAAGTCTTTCTTTTCCCATGAAGTTGGTCCTGGATAGATAGGAAAATCACATGTCCTCTCTCTTTTGAAGGAAAAAAAAAGAATGTCTCTCCTCTCCAAAGCTATCCCACCAACTCCTCCCCTCATTTAATCATTCATTGTTTTGGTACCCTCTCCACCAAGAATCTTTTGCAAAAAAAAAAAAAAAAAAAAGACCATAGCAGCATAGCTTGAAATCTAGGTTACATATTAAGAATCTGCTACATAACAGATACTGGTACGTCTGCGTCTGGAGTCAGGAAGACCTGAGTTCAAATTTTGCTTCAGACA
The DNA here is from genome assembly GCF_028583685.1 of Petaurus breviceps papuanus. Lineage (NCBI taxonomy): Eukaryota > Metazoa > Chordata > Mammalia > Diprotodontia > Petauridae > Petaurus > Petaurus breviceps. The sequence continues at coordinate 9,347,987 of NW_027187313.1, read as the reverse complement.
TTTATTAGCTGTGTGACCCTACTTCATTAACCTCTGTCTGCCATAGTGTCCTCTTCTGAAAAATGGGGATAATAATAGCACCTACCTCACAGGGTTGTTGTAATGATCAAATGAGATAACAATTGTAAAGAACTTAGCACATAGTGAGAGCCATGTAAATGTTAGCTATTATAATACATCATTATTATATGTGTAAGACTATATCATACTTATTCATATATTTATGTTTTATATATACATATTATTAGGAATTCATGTGAATGTATTCTCATTCATCTATGCATGTAGATATACTGTCTTATAGACATTTGTGGGTGTAAAGTTTAATACATAAATGCTGTCACATTGCATCTGTAACAGGCCTCACTCCTGTTCCTTCCAGAGTTTCTTGCCTTGCTTTCTGATGGCTCCCACTTGGCTTAGTCATTACTGTTGGCTCTTTAAACAGATGGCTTTGTCTATCATAATGAAGATGAAGGTGGCATTCACTTTTTGGCTGTTTTTTCCCCCTGGTGACATATATTCATCTTACAATTTAATCAAACCCTAATCTTGTGCAGATGAATTGCTGTTGCTCTCTACTCGTACTTCCCCTATCTGGTACTTTTCAAGTTGATTTTTGATCCTCAGCATAAAACTTTTCATTCTGTTTTATTAAATTTTATTTTATCAGAGTCAGTCACATATTCTAGTATGCCAAAGTTTTTAAAAATTGATTTTGCCGTAAGGTATATTATATATGTCTTCTATTTTTATGCTATCTATGTATGTGTTATATAAATCATTGTATCAATGCAAGGCCAACAAAATATTCCTAAGACTTTCCCCCAGAGACAATCTTCTAAGATGATATCAAACCATTAATAGATTTGAGTGCAGCCATTCAACTAGATCTGAATCTACCTAGCTATAATACTCTCGACCCCATACCTCCTCTTCCTTATCCATATGAATCAATCGCCCACTTCTCATGAATACTCTCTTCTTCCCAGGTTTCCAGAGACTGACTATTATCCTGCTTCTTTTCTCTATCTCCACCCACATCATGCCTACTCGCAGTGGAGGTGCTCCCAAGGCTCTGTCCTAGACCTTCTCCTCTTCTTTCTCTATACCATTGGTTGAGTGATCTCATTAGCTTCAATGTTTTTGATAATCATCTGCATACAAATCACTGTCAGATTTACTCCCCCAGCTCTTACTTCTCTGCCAACCTTCAGTCTCTCATCTCTAACTACCTATTAGACATCTTGACTCGATGTCTTATAGACACCTTAAACTAAAAAGAAAAACAAAGCCAAACTCATTCTATATTCCTGGCAGACACACCCTTCTATCTACCTTCCCTATTGCTGTTGTTCCCTATTACTATTACTGTACATACCTGGCGTGTGTGTATTACGTGTAATATTCCTGTTCCAGGTATATAATATATACCTGTATATAATAGTACTGAGGGACTTCAATGATTCATGTATTTTCTTTGTGAATTCTCTCATTCTCTCTCTTCCTCTCTTCTGTCTTGATTTCAGTCTTGTTTCTCTGTCTCTCAAAAGCAAAGCAGATATTAATTTCTTGACTTAGTTTAATGATAATTTCAACCTACAAAACTTGACTTAGTTTAATGATAATTTCAACCTACAAAACTTGTAAACACCAGCAAAAAGAAACTCTGTTTTTCATATGATTGTTACAAACAAGTAATTGGTCTCTGGTGTGAAAATGATGGTAATCTCAGGTCCTTTGGTTAACATGGTGAAGGACTAGACATTTTTTCCAGTCTCCATTGACTCTCACTCTCTTCCCCACCCCACCTGCTCTGACCAGGATTGGTACATGTAGAGAACGGAAGAGCAGAAAGAACCAATGTACCCAAGATGCTCTAAAACATGGTGACAAAAAAAATACACTAAAACTGAGGTGACAAAGGCAGAATCCAAAAAAGTCTTTCCATATTGGAAAATTAAGCCAAATCAATAATATACAATTTCATATGAATAAATATATTTACACTTGGGGTTGCAATATCAACTTCAGAAATACATAATGGGGGAGGCATAGCCAGAGAGCAGTTTGTCTGAAAAAGGTATAACCATATTAGTGAGATGATATTGCAGCAACTGAGCTGACCATCCAATCCAGAGCAGTACCAGAGGATCAGGATAACTGAGACACCGCCTGACCGATCTTTATGATCAGAAAGTTCTTCTGTATATAACTTTTACAGGGCTAAACTTCTTTGTATATTTTATCCACTTCTTATTCATTCCCCAGTTGAAATGGCTTCATAGAGTATTCCCTATATAAAAGAGATTTATACCAGAGGCAGTAATTTGCCCCCTTGGTTTTCTCCCTTTGAAAAGAAAGATTCCTTTTTTTAACCTTATTTTCCACAAAACCTTTGAATCATGCTGGTGCCTATCATCTGAGTCCACCCATGTTGTCCATATCTCCTTTTAGTTGAAGCCCAGAACTGAACAGAATACTCTAGAGTTTGACCAATGCAGAGTACAAAGGACTCTATTATATATAAAAGTACAGAGTACATAAGGTTTACCTTAACTTTCTGATCATAAAGATCGGTCAGGCGGTGTCTCAATTATCCTGATCCTCTGGTACTGCTCTGGATTTGCTTTTTGACTAATTCTCCATTTTTACTTCTCACAACCCTTCAGTTACCCATGAAGGTTTTTTTTATTCCTACATAATCTCAGCTCATATCTGTTTTTATTTTTTTCTTGAGATTTAAGAAGACAGTATTCTAACTTTGACACTGGAAAAGGTTTAGGTGGAATCAAAGATAGGAAGACACCATATTGGTTTTCCCCATTTAATTTTTAAAAGGGATTTAGAGTTGCTTTGTGGTTAAAAAATCTTCAACTATTTCTTTTGCAATAAGGTTTTGTTCTGTGGTACATGCAATTTTTTCTTTTATATATTTTTTTCTTAAAATTAAAGCCAGCAATATGTGAAAAAAAAAAAAGTGGAAAATGTCCACAGCCTCTAAGCTTTCCTGGAAGCAAAGACAGATCTCAATGTTAAAATGAGTGAGTCTTAAGGCTCTAAATTATAGTTCCCTAAAACAGCTTTGTTCTCAAAAACTTCTTTATAGTATATGTTTTTTTAAATGGGGACATTGTTTTAAAACTCCTGCGGGTTTTGTTTGAAAGATTTACTTTATCTTCATTATGATGAATGTCATTCTTTGGAGTATCTGGAAAACAGTCTTGTAGTTTTCAGTGGTCAGGGTATTAAGCTACATAGTGATGAAAAGTCAAATCTCAATCAATGCTTATTAATGTCTTTATTGTTCATTATATCCTTTGTAGTACATAAGAATACCACATTTCTTAATGCTTATGGAGCACTTTACTTTTTAGGAAATACTCAAGTATTTTTTAAATCAGTTCTCATATGAGCCTTAGGTCAGTATAGAATTATTATGCTTCTCCTCAGTTTACATACAAAGTTTAGGGGTGTTGAATTATTTGCCCAGGGTCACCCAGCTAGTCACAGGCAAAGATATGTCTTGACCTCAGGGTTTCTGATTGTAAGACCAACTCTTTTCACTATTCTGCAAAAATTTATGGTTCATTCAAACCAGGAATTTCTCCACCAAAGACACCCAGGGACTTCTGGTAGATTATGTCTGTCATCCTTAGCTTCCACCTCAGAGCTTCAGAATGTACCCCCGCCCCCAATCACTACTATTCTCTTGCAGCCCAATTTGGTGTCATGGAAAGATCACCAGATTTAGAACAAAAGACCTGTACTCATATTCCTATTCTACTTCTTAATTCAACAAGCATTTAATAAGTGCCTGCTACATGCTAGACATTGTGTGCACATCCAGGACTCAGTTCCTTCTTCCAATGGTTAAACTAGATTATTTCTATCACTCCTTACAACACTAAATCCTATGTCTTTAACTTTTTTGAAGTTGTTGATATTTTCAACTCATGTCACCTCTAGCTACAACAAATTCCATAAACTAATGCATGATATTTTAAAGAATGTTTCTTTCTATTTGTTCTACTTTGACATTCTGAACTTTCAGGATTTATTCATTGTTTTTGAATCTCTAGTATACTCTTTATAAAGTCTCTTCCAAGGACTATTCCTTTCCTTGAGCCATCACCTGCAGCCACCTTCTCCTTTACTTTTGGTAGATGATGTTGCCTCTGCTTTACCAAGGAGGCAATCCAAGTTGAATTTCCCTGAAACCCTTCCTCTACTCTTAGTTTCTCAGCATCCTCACCCTTTTCCCCTTTATTTCTAGCTTCATAGGAAGAAGTGGCTGCCTTCCTGGCTAAAGCTAATCCCTCCACTTCTACCTTTGATCTCATATTCTCGGTTACCCCTTCTTTTTCATGGATCTTTAATATCCTCCTTTCCAGGGGGTGTATCTTCTCATTTTATAAACACACACAGATATCCTCTTTATTAAAAGCAAACCCTTGACCTTGCCTTCCCCTCAAGCCCTCTTTCCTTCATTACCAAACACCTGGAAGAGTGACGTGCCTACTGATTTCCTCTTTATGTTCTCACCCATTCTCTTCTCAATGGCTTTCAGCATTTTCTACCATCACTCTATTGTGAAGGCTTTCTTCAAATTCACTAATAACTTCCTTATCAACAAATCTAATAGCCTTCTCTGTCCTTTTGACCTCCCCGACCTCCTTAAAGCTCATTATATGTCACCATTCCCGCTTTCTTTGTATGTGTTGTTTCCTTGGCTTCCATAATATGGCAGTCCCATGGATTGTCTTGTACCACTTTGACAATTCCTTCTTTTATCTCTTTTTCGTGTTTCTTAAATCTGAACATATCCCTCAAATTTCTATTCTAGTACTCTTTTCTTCTATTTATTTTCTTTGTTTCCTTAGTCATCTTCACTACTTTCACTGATTTTAGTTATGAAAATGATCCCCCAATTTTTATCTCCATTTCTAATCTCTTTCCAAGATTCCAGTCCCATATTTCCAACTTCCTATTGGATATCTCAATCTGGATATCCATTGGCAACTTAAATTCATCATGTCTAAAACAACTCATCGTTTGCCTTATGCTTGTGTTCCCTAACATTCTGATAATTGTATAGCAGTTCATCATCTCCTGAAACTCATAATCCCTAACTCTTCTTTCTCTTCATCCCACACAATAATTTGCCACTTACTGTTCTTTATGGCTCTCTCTTGCACGACCTCCTCCGCTTTCCCACTGTAAACATTCAAGACTATCCTCTTATTTCTCACCTAGACCATTGTCATAACTTCCTAAGCAATCCTCCCATCTTTCTCCAATCCATCTGTCACAATTCACCCAAGAGGTCATTCTAATGCACTGCTCTGACCAAATCACCCCTATTCAAAAATTCTCATTAGCTTTCCATTTCATACAATTCTTATGATTTTAGACATTCAAACTCTATCTCATACTACTCTTCTCCACATATGCCATGTTCCAGTCAAACTGTCAACGATTCTCATCCTGTTATCCCATCTTCATCTCCATGTCTTTCCTTATGTTAATCTTTGTCTAAAATGAAATCCCTCCCAAATCATATAGTAACTCTTCCATGAAATTTTCTTTGACAATGCTCTATCTGTCCTTTCTCTGCCAGCATGACCAAAGGATAGTGAAAACTTCCTCCTTGAATTTCTTATAATATTTTCCCTAGATTCTCCTTTACATTTATCTTGCCTCCTTTTGTTATTTGTTTAATTTAGAGCACAAGAGCAGATCTACCTCATATCTTTATATCCACAGTCCCTTGCATATATGAGGCACTTAAGAAATGTTCCCATCAGATTAATTTGAACTGAATTGCAAAGATAATCCACTTTTCTTGAATAATGAAATTTGGTTAACAAGTCATCTGTGTGCAACCTATCCATGTGGATCACAGCTTTGTAAACACTGACCATATCTCAGGTTTTATATGTCCATTTTGAGATTCCTAATCTTGTTTTAAATTCTCATATGGCAGTACTTCTCCATGTCTTTGACTACTTTAATAGCCCTTTCTAGGTATTCTGCAGGGTAGAAGACATTGATAGCTTAAAAAGAGTTGAGGGAGAATTTTGGGAAAGCTCCAATTATTATGATATGATAATCAAAGTGGTACACAGTATGCTATATGTGAATGTTCCATATATTTGTGTAAGACTAGTTGTTTTCTCCTTTACTTTCAATACTCTTATTGATGATGCCCAGTATTTTGCAGGCGTTGTGGGTCTTGATATCATAACTGATTAGAGGTTACTTTGTTTGATAGCCAAAATAGTGTCCCTGAAACAGTGAAAGCTATGAAGAAAGGAGAAAGGAGAGTTTAATATTGCTTGTAGGAAGTGAGAAAATGAATGGGATGCTTAAGGTAGTTGCAGTTCTTTCCCTGAGATAAGCAGATAGAGTGTGCACCTTCATGTCCCCACCCTCAAATCTTGCAGTCAGCTTTTCATGAATAATGTTCCACCCACCCTACTTGTTCACTATGAACTCTTGTCCTATCTCCTAAGCTATTGCCCAGTTTATAATTTAAAACCATTTTCACCAGTTCTTATTTATGGTCATAATTACAAAATCTGTTTTCAAAAATGTCACCTCCTCTCCTTCATTCTAAAATTCTGGACTGCCACTAACGTGTTATTTGACATGAAACTACTAATTGTTCTTTTTAGAAGAGAACCTAGTTTGCACCATTTGTAGAAATGTTATATCCTTCAGATGCATTCAATATCTTTTCATCTGAAACAACTCCTCCCAACCACTAATTAAGCTTTTTCATTTTGTATTTAGTATGTTCTCTTTTCAGCATGTTTTGTCACATAGATTTTCTGTGTGTTCCAAGAATTTCATTCTCCTTAAAGTTCACAGAAAAGTTATCTCATTGCCTAAAATGGAAGGAGACTGAAGCACCGGCTAAAGGTAGTAGCATATGTCCATAGATAGGCTACATAGCAAGCAACTGAATCTTCCCTGCTGCTTCTTTCTCTGGACTGTCATCTACAATGGAGAGCCCTATTTCCTATACAAGTGTTGATTACAAGCACGTCATATGCAAAATTGTCCTTATACTATGGTAAGCTAAAAAAAAACAAGTTTTATAGAATTTGTATAACAATAATAATAATAACTCACATTTATGTAGGGCTTACTACATACCAGGCACTATGCTAAGCACTTTGGAATTGTCTCATTTGATTCTCATAACAGCCCTGAGAATTGTTTTCCCCATTTTACAAGTGAGGCAACTGAGGTAAACAAAGGTTAGTGACTTACCCAGAGTCACACTACTAATAGGTGTTTGGTGATCTGGCTTTGAACAAAGGCCTTTCTTACTCCAGGCCCAACCCTCTATCCATACCTAGCTGCCTCTCAGAAATATATTGGTAAAGACAATTATGACATATGTCAGATGTTATACAAATGGATATGGAAAACATAGCACACAATTAGAGACACACTCCCTATCCTCTATCCCCAGATCCCCAGGCTCTTTCACACTTCTCTTCCACCTCATTGTAACAGAGATAGATGGACATATTCAAGCATATTCCTTGCCCTCCACCCCAACTCTATAGAACATGTGAATGTTGACCCCTATTCTTCCAAGAGACATCACAAATGCCCTACCCTCCACATTACCACAAACTTTTTTCATCTAAGTTCTTAGCCAACCCAATGTGTCTGTATAGTGTTTGTATCATGTTTGTCTTGTATAGACTGCTGTCCATGAAATATGCATTGTATGTCAACATAATGAAATTTTAAAGTGAATTGAGGTTTTCAAATGAAAAGTTCCATATGTGAACAGCAAATATTTTTCATGCTTAGTCAATGTTTTTTTCCTTTCTTTTTTTTTTTTTGCTTTTTGGAGGGCAGTTGGGGTTAAGTGACTTACTTGCCCAAGGTCACACAGCTAATAAGTGTTAAGTGTCTGAGGCCAAATTTGAACTCTGGTCCTCCTGACTCCAGGGCCGGTGCTCTATTCACTATACCACCTAGCCACCCCTTAGTCTATGTTTTTAAAGGTAAATAAAGTAGGAGGGAATTTTTTTCCTCAGAAGTGACGTAGCTATTCAGGAGAGGAATTAATAGCTTTTTTATACTCTTGAGCATGCTAAAAAATAAATTTTTAAGCAGATCTTTACTATTGTTTCCTCTAACTAAAAAGATAAGCTATTGTTTGTGATTATGGCTCTGTCCCCTTCTCTCTGCCAGTTTCTTTTTATTTCAGGCTACAGTTTTTCATTGCTTTGAGGATGAATGAAGTTCAGATTGAAAAAGTGTTTTATTTTTAATGGCATTGCCCTAATAACTAATTTGCCTGTTTTCAGTTATGTCCAGGTAGATTACCCATGGTAATTTGGCTGTGCCTCCTATATTTAACAACAGACTCTGTTAAAGGACAATCAGCAGATTTATATGTCTCCTGACACCTGAGGTGTGTCAGGGCAGCATGATTCAGTAGAAAGACTATTGGATTTGGGTTCAGGAGAAATCTGGTTCTGATAATTATTAGCTGTCAATTATCTTTCCTAAGCCTCGTTTTCCTCATTTCCAAAATGGTAATAATAATACCTATAGTCAAAGGATTGCTATGTGTGTCAAAGGAGATATGTAAAGTCCTATAATTTTTTTAAAAAGTATTTTAATTTATTATTTGTTCATTTTTAGCATTTTTTTCTTTTTAAATTTTGAGTTGTATAATCTCTTCCTCCCTCTCACCCCCTCCCACCCCCACTGAGAAGGCAAGCATTATATCAATTATACATGTGAAATCATGTAAAACATTACCATATTAGCCATATTCCCCCCCAAAGCAAGAAAAGTAGAGAAAATTGTACTTCAGAATCCACTCAGAGTTCTTCAGTTCTTTTGTGAATAACATTTTAATTTTGTAAATTTCAGAGGATAATCTAAATATCAGTTATTATTATCTTCATATGATTACAGTCTTGAATCTCTTTGCCTACAGAATATTTTCTTTAGGTCTCACTCCTTTTACCTCAAACTCAACCTGTCTAAAACTGAATGAGGCTACTTCCCTTTAAGGTCCTTCTTGCTTTGCTTTCTGAAAATGATGTATTATCACTCAGGATTACACACTCAATCATTTTCGTTCTGTTTTCTCTTTCATACTCTCTTATCCAACCAGTCATTTATTCCTATTGGTTTTATTTCTGAATTCCTCCCATCCTTAGCATGCCTACTTTAGATCTTCACCACGTCATACCTGGGCTATATACTATAATCGACTATCACCTGGTCCCTCTGTTTTCAGTATCTATCCCACGAGAACTGTCTTGCATGGTGTAACTCAGTGCTATCAAACTGAAATAGAAATAAGGGCCACTAAACTAGATAGGAGCCAGCTAGGTGGCCCCATAGTGTAGAATGCCATACCTAGAGTGAGGAAGACTCATTTTCCTAAGTTCAAATCCAGCCTCAGACACTTACTAGCTGTGTGACCCTGAGCATGTCACTTAACCCTGTTTGCCTCAGTTTTCTCATCTGTAAAATGAGCTGGAGAAAGAAATGGCAAACCACTCCATGATCTTTGCCAAGAAAACCCCCCATAGGGTCCTGAAGAATCAGACATGACTGAAACAACTGAACAACAGATTGTAGATAAGGGGCCACATATTGACTTAGAAATCTACATATGTTCATATATGTCTTTTTTATTATTTATACATTAACATATTACATTCAGGTAGGAATTACATCTTAATCTGGTTCTGTTCACACCCAGGAGTACTGTGGGCCCATAGGCTATGTTTTTGATGCCTTTGGTTGGTGTAGCCAAAAGGCTGGCCATCATAAAATGCTGCTTCTGTCACATTACTCCTCAAGATCAAAAACCTACAATTCTTCTTTACTTCAAAAGATCTATAATTTCATAGGTATGAATACTTTATCCACCAATATCATGCACTGTGAGCATTATTTAAGAACTTCATTTTTAAATCATCCTTATTTTCTGATTTATGAATCAACAGTGGAGGTATTGTAAACCCAACAGAAAGACTGGTGGTGCTTAGAAAAAAAATATCCATTTAATATTTTTCCCTTATCAGAAGTAATAAAAGAAAGGATATTCCTCTTATTTCACTCACTGAGGGTCATTCTTACATCCTGTAGAAACCAAATTATATTAAATGATTTTTTTTTGAAGTGGGGGTAAAGATGGAAAGCATAACTGATAGAAGAAAGTAATTATTCTTATCTTTTCTGGGTCTTAGAATTTGTTAGTATTTTATTTTATCTTAAGATTTTTCTTCCTTCTAACCACATTTAAACATCCTAGCCCAAGAATAAAAAGAAAAATAATGAGTACCAATATGTCTGATTGCTTTTTAGACGTGTTCAAATAGCTGTTGGAGCCTTCCTTGGTTTTGTTTGAATAAAAACATTTCATAGAACTTTTCAAGTGTGTTTCATTTGTGAAATAAAAGCAAGATTATTTTAGAGTTTCAGATTGAAGCTGAAAATTCAGATGATCAAATCATAACTTCATGGATAATTTCAAGGATCTTGGGAACCTCCTATTTTAACTCATTCCCAAAAGAAATGTCCACTATACTATAGCCAACAAATGGTGATCTAGCCTCTGCTTGGAGACTTCTAATACGGGTGAACCAACCACCTCCTGAGGCAACTGGTTCTACTTTTGGTTGATTATTAGGATGGTACAAATAGACATTATTGTGAACTTCTACCTGTTGCTTCTAATTCTGTCCTGAATTGATGTGATTGCATTATTGTTCAGACCATAGCTCTCCATCACTCTCACATTAAAAGTATTAGATATTTTATCATATGCTTTGATAAAATCAAATTCAACTACATCCATGGCATTCTCCTGATCTACTGGTCTAGTAATTGTGAGGGGAAAAAAAAGAACTCAGGTTCTGGTATGATTCAGTCTTTTTTACCTTTTATTTATTTCTTTTTAGTTTTCAACATTAATTTCTACAAGATTTTGAGTTACAAATTTTCTCCCTGTCTTTCCCCTACCTCCACCCCAAGATAGCGAGCCTATTGAATATCCCTTCCCCCAGTCTGTTCTCTCATATCCTCCCCCATCTCCCCCTAACTTTCTAGTAGGGCAAGATGGATTTCTGTGGTATGACTCATCCTTGAGGAGACTATGCTGACCCTCTTTGGCATCACTGTGCCTTCTAGAAGGTCACCAACCATCTCTTTAATGATTCAATTTAGAATTTTTGCAGCAATAAAAGCAAAGTAGACTGGCTTAAAATTTATAGACTTTATTTTCTTCACTTTAAAAAGAACTAGGGTTGGGGCGGCCAGGTAGCACCGCGATTAAGAGCACCAGCTCCAGTGTTGGGATGACCTGGAGATCGAATCCCGGGCTCAGACACTTAGCACCCACCCAGAAATAGCTGGCCGTGTAACTTTGAGCAAGTTACTTAACCCTGATTGCTTTAAAAAAAAAAAAAGAACTAGGGTTACATTTGTACTCCTCCAGTTCCAAAGCATCTTCCCCATTGTTCACTGGTTTCCCAATATCATAGACAATGGTCTGGCAAACATATCTGCCAGTTCTTTCCATACCCAAAGATATAGTTCACCTAGGCCAAGTGACTTTAAATTTGTAAGAGTAATCAGGTGCTCTCTGACTATTTTCTTATTCATTATATTCATTAAATCCCTATTAGCTACTTTTTGTTCTATCATTTCTAGGACAAAGAGTTTTCTCCTCGGAGAAAGATAGAATAAAAATAAGAGTTTATCCCAACCACACTAAGGAGTGGTGGTCCTGTACCTTCTTTGAACCTCCTCTTGCCCCCAACATAGCTTTTTAAAAGTCTTTTCAGAATGCACCCATCGCTCCTCTCTCTGACTTCCAACTCCTGAATCTTGTTGAGTGAAAGAGGGGTTTTTGGTGCAGAGGGATTGATGAAGGAATGGTTCAGTCAGATGTTTAAGAGAGATTAATTAAGAATCACAGACTCCTTGAGAGATGAGGTGAATGATAGCATTTTGGCTGAAATTGTTCATCCAGGAGCAGGTTTAGAGGAAAGATATTATGTTAGTATTGAGTTTATCCAGGTAGAGGTGTAGGCAATTGGAGCTGTAGGTCTGTATCTCAGAGAATCAATAAAGTCTAGAAGTATAGACTTGGGATCCTATGCATAGATATAGTGATCAGGGAGAGAATAAGCTATGCCTTATTGCTCCTACAACCATCCCTTGTCATTGGAATGGAACTAGAGAGTGTGGTAGAGGAGGTAAAAAAGTTCCCCACCAGTATTAACCCAAGTCTGGTCAGTTTGACCAGAGGATACTTACCTAGTCAGTGAGCATGATAAAAAGTAAGAAATACGATGGGTGTCTATCATAAATTAGAAGAACATTGAATTGTAGAAATCACCATCTGCTACCTTCTATGCCCAGCCTGGCTAAGAGGATGCCCATAATCCTCCAGTACAGGAGAGAAAGTTTCTAATTGTAATACTTGTACCACAAAGCCATATATGTTGTGTATGGAAGATAGGTTTGCAGTGGCCATCAGAGATAGTAAATCAGCTGGAATTTATACATGGGACAGAGTGGGAATTTTAAGGGATTGTAGCCCTCCTCTGTAAAGAAATTCACTGAGCATAGTATCTGCCCACAGATGGTAGATGAGGCTAGAAAAAATAGTTGAGAGCTATTGCCATCCTCTGCAAGAGAATGGCTAGCTAGAATGTCCATGATAATTATTAGGGATTAGGAAATAACTAATATGACATAGATAACTGAAGACAAAATTGAGATGTGATGGAACAGCTGAGATCCAAGGCCACAAAAGAAAGAGATGAGATTCAGTACCTGGTGGGGAGAAAGTGTCTGGAAGCAACAATGCCTGGAAGGGAGCAGGCCCCTCAAAGACATAAAATTTGTTTTATTCCAAAAATGTTTAATAACATTTAAAAAATTTAAAAGAAAACATTAATAGCCCTGCTTCATGGAAGTATTAGTTTTTTTTTTCTATCACTGGGCCCTGGTTACATGTGTTCCTTGTATATGTGCCCTTCCCCATGGGTACCCTGATGGGAGAATGTGCTAAAGTGGAAAGATGCTTGATGAAGGAAACCCATCCAGTAGGCTATAGCAATACCCAAGGTACGAGGCTAGGAGGAGAGGAACTAGACTTGTGATTTCATTGGCATGTGGGGAATACATGTAAACAGTTAAATATATACATGATTTTTTGAGGAGGGAGAGACATTCCATTGTAGAGAACAGGAAAAGGGCTTCCCCTACAAAGTAGCATTGTGAGTCTATCCTCAAAGGAAGTCAGGAATTCTAAGAAGCAAAGAGAAGGCATTCCAGGCATAGGAGACAGCCTGGGCAAAAGTATGAAGGTAGGAAATGGAATATTAAATTAGAGAAACAACAAGGAGATCAATTTGATTAGAACATGAAAAAGAACAGTGTGATATTTCTGAAAATGAAGGCTAGAGTCAGAATGTGGTAGGATTTAGATGCCAAACTAAGGAGTTTGTATTTTATATTGTAGGCAACAAGTGAGCACCAAAGGTTCTTGGGCAAGGTTCATGCTCAGGCTAGAGCTTTAGGGAGATTATTTTGGCAGTTGTGTGTAAGATAATTTGGAGAAGATGAAATACTAGAAAGCTAATAATCTAGCTGGAAAGTTGTTTCAATAGTCTAGGTTGGTAAGGACCTGAATTTAAAGAATTAACTGAAAGTTCAGAATCTTTGGTGGATCTATAAAAGCATCATTTGGGGATATACTTCATTGATGCAGACTCCAACTTCTCCATGTTTCTTTGTCTTGTGTAATTCTTGTCCTGTCTTGGCTTTAATAGCCAATGATCTCAGTGATGTGAGTCCTCCTTCTGATCATTTATTTCACAACCCATCCATGAGTTTATGTAGCTTATTTCTATATCCTCCTGACAATCCTTCATGGAGGTTTACCGGCCTTCCTCTATGGATATATATTGTGTAGATGACAATAAATCACATGGACTGTGCATTAGTTCTTCCTCACTCTTGCCACATGACAGGTCTGCCATCTATGATGGGATCCTTTATCCCTCCTCTCTTGTTCACTTATTCATTCATAATGCATTGTAGCCTTCCCACACTTATCATGAGCCTCTCTATTGTACTTTGGGTGATTTCACATTTTTTCAGAATATGGTATTTCATAGCTCATAGTGACATAGCATCACTGGAAGTATATTGTTGTTTAAAAAGTGAGTCTTTGTTTGGGGGGAAAGCTTGGAGTCATTTAAAGCACTGGAAATTTCCTATAGGCAATCCTTACTGCTTTCTTCTTTCTGTTATTTTTTGAGCGTCTATACAGACTAAGATATAAGTACTATAGAACCAGTTGTGTTATTTCAACTATTCAACTATTTGAACCAATATTCAAACATTCGACTATATACCACAATATATAAAACATTAATTTTTATCCATCTAGTTTTCCCCAAACTTTTGAATAATTTTAGATTCCATTTAAGAAACTCCTTAGGGTCCTTAAGAAATGAACACAAAGGAACAAGCAGTCCCCAAACAGGAGCATCTAAAAAATGTTCCCTCTTTCATGGAGTCCCCCATAAATATGGATGCCACACAAGACATCCTCCACAACAATGGCAAACATATTTGGCAACCATATGTTTCCCTGTAATTAATTAGTTGATTAATATCAATAATAAAAGATTCATACTTCCCCCTTCCTCCTATTTCTTCCCAAACATGCACAAAATTTTGTGTCTGTGTAAATTAAAAAAAAATTCTTTATGACAAATATACACAGTTAAGCAAAAAATTCCTACATTGTTTGTGTCAAAAAAGGTGTATTTTCCTCTACAACTTGAGTTCTTCACCTCTATGTCAGATAATAAATATCAGGCTTCATAGTGAATCCTCTGGAATCATGGATGGTCATTGCATTGATCAGAATTCTTAAATCTTTCAAAGTTCTTTGTCCTTATGTGTTATTGCCATTGCTGTATAAATAGCTCTGTTGGTTTTGCTCACTTGGGTCTCCATCAGTTCATGCAACTCTTCCCCATCTCTTACATCATTTCTTACAATGCAAAAATGTTTTATTATATTTTATAGTAGTTAACACTTATATAGTGCTTTAAGACTTGCAGAACACTATTTTGTGTACTGTCTCATAATGTGTTGGTCCATTCTTTAATTGATGAGCACCCACTTAGTTTCTAACTCTTTGCCACTACAAAAGAATTGTCATAAATATCTGTGTACGTATTGGTCCTGGGAACAAACCTAATAGTGGTAGCTTTTGTTGTGGGTGAGTGATAAAGGGTTAGTTTAGTAACATTTTGGTCAGAGTTCCCAATTACTTTGTAGAAAAACTGGACCAATAATTCACAGCTCCATCAAAATAAATGTATCTTTTCTCTCTCCACATTCATTCCAACAATTGTCATTTTTCTTGTTGTCAGCTTTTTACATTTGATAGATGTGGAATGGAACCCCAGAATTGCTTTAATTTTCTTTTCTCTAGTTATTAGAGATTGTGAGCATTTTTTAAAGTATGGTTGTTGATCACATGAATTTCTCACTCTGAAAAAAAATGCCTATTCATCTATTTTGACCATTTTAACTAAGGGAAATGACTCTTGTTCCTACACATTTGAATCAGTACATTATATATCTTACATTGCCATTTATTGACATATGGTCAATTAACAAACCTTTAATTTATCAAGAACTTACTATATATCAAGTATTGTGCTGGGTATATGAAGGCAAAAGTGAGATAGTGTTTACTCTTAAGGAGCTTACATTGTATTAATGAAAATAATATGTTCAAGTAACAATAATAATAGCTAAGATTTATATAGTACAAGCATTTGCAAATATTATCTCCCTTTATCCTTCCAATACCCCCTTGGAGCCAGGTGCTATTATCCTCTTTTTACAAGTGAGAAAACTGAGGCAGACAGGTTAAGTGACTTGCCCAGGTTCATACAGCTAGTGTCTAAGACCAGACTTGAACTCAGGTCTTTCTGACTCCAAGAAGTATATATGTATATGCAAAATAAACACAAAGTAATGGGATATGGGAGAAATTAATGGCTGGGTGTATCAGAAAAGGCCTCCCATTGAAGATGGTGTTTGAACTGAAATTTGGAGAGAAAGGGGGAATTCAATGACACAGAGGTGAGGACAAAGTGCAAACCAAATATAGGGTTAAGCAGAAGATGAAAGATAGAGTGTTCTTTATTCGGCAAGAAGGCCAGAAGGGAAGTGATTCATAACCAAGTTAAAAGGTAGGTTGTGAAGGGCTTTAAAAGTCAAATAGAGGATTCTGTATTAGATCCTAAAGGGATTGAGGAGTCATTGAATCTTATTAAGCAGATTGATAACATAACCACTCCTGCATTAGAAAAGTCGTTTTAGCTGCTCAGGGGGAGCTTTGTTAGAATGGGGAAAAACTTGAGGCCATTGTGAGGGTAAAGGTAAGAGATGATGAGATAAATGTGGTGGTCCTCTGAGTAAGAAGTGGAATTTTTAAAATTCCAAAAAAAAATATTTTGATTACTTAAGGAATTTGGTTCAACAATACCTTTTCCCCCCTTTCCTCCAGGAATGTATACAAGGACTATCGCTTTCTTGAGTTGGCATGTGACTCCCAAGAAGATGTAGATAGCTGGAAGGCATCTCTGCTCCGAGCTGGTGTCTATCCTGACAAATCTTTAGTAAGTTGAATATGTCTTATTTTTGTTTACTCTATTAAAGAAAATACTCCATTTAGCTGATGGGATACATCTTTCTCAATATCTTTATTGACCAGAAAAGAATTTATCCTACTTAAACTTAACATAGATCTTCTTCACTATTGGATTGTTTGGTTTGGAATTTAATCTTCAAACTTACCAAATAAATTCACTTTACCATAGTGTCCTACCAAGAGAAAACTTTTTTTGAATTTCAAAGAAACCCTTTTACCTTGTAAACAGTACATACTTATACATGCCTGCATTATTATGTCTATGGCATAGATGCAAGTAGGGCTAAAGCCCTAGAAAGCATCAATAACATAATTGAATTTATATATCATTTAATATAATAAATAATTTGGTGTCTGCCTTGACTATATAGATGTATACCCATACAAAAGCTTGGACTGAAGTTCCTATTTCTATTGTTTCAACTAATATGCTCTCACCCACACAGGTTTAAATCCTCAGCATCATCTTTGATTGCCCTCTCCCTCATCCTCCTCATCTAATAACTTTGACAGATTCTCTTCATTCTACCTCTTCATTATCTCTCACATCTCTCTGCTTGTTTCCACTCACACTGCCACAATCCTAGTTAAGACCATCATCTCTTTCCTGGACTATTATAATAGCCACCTAAATGATTACCTTACCTCCAGGCTCTATCTTCCTCAGGCATTCCCTATTAAAAAAAAAAAAACACACAAACAAATCTCCAGTTGTTTCCCGTTGAGATAAAATGTGAATAACTCACCTTGGCATTTCAAGCTGTTTACATTCTTATCCTGACCTTCCTATTTCACATTAATTGTTTTCATTCATTCTACTTACCCAGCAAACTAGACTATTATCTGTTTCTCTAACTTATACTATCTCCCTTCTCCATTCATTTGCTCCAGGCTATCTCTGTATCCCTAGAATATTTTTTGCTGTCATCTCCACCTTTCAGAATCTTTCTCTTTCTTCAAGACTCATCTCAGATGCCACTTTCATCATCTTTCCCTGATCCTCTCAAGTGAAAATGCTATCTTCCTCTTTAAATATTCTTAGAGAATTTTGCATTATCTATGTCCTCATCACTCTTTACTTAGCAGCCTACCAACAAGTATTGATTAAAGATTTATGATCTACTAATCATATTCATGTTTTATTTCCTGTACCCTGCCTCTAGTAGAAGTATAAAGCTCTTGAGGGCAGGGAGCATTTAGCATTATAAGTGCTTAACACAGTACTTTGCACATACTAACTAGACTCAAATTTGCTTATTTGAAGTTCAAATGTACAACACTGGATGGAACACATCATAAGAATAGGATTTGCAAGAACTGGATTGTTTTCAGTGCCTCTGATTTTCTTTGTACCCTTCCAATTGACTTCTCAGAGTGATAAAATCATTTTCTTAGCAGCCACTTAATATTATTGAACAGTAGGAGTTTCCCACCTAGTAAGAAAACTGAGTTTGAATCTGGGATGAAGTAAAACATTCTTTTTATAACTCCTTAATAGAATAGTGACCAATAATTTAAAACATAGTCCTTGTTAAAAAAAAAAAAAAAGGTTTGCACTGCTAGGTAGAAATATACATTCAAAGAGAAATCTTTTTGATAATCATCATTTTTATCAGGGATATTGACATATAATGAAAGTCTATATTGTAATCATTTTAGTTCCAAATGAATAAATTAAAAAGAATTTTATATATTCACAGAGGCAGTGTCTTTTCCCATAACAGAGAGATGCATATACATAAGCACACAGTATATAACTTTATTCTTTGCTAAGTATCTATGGAAGAAAAGCAAAGAGAACTTTCTGACATAGTCCTGTTGGATTACAAAGATGTTTTTGAAATGATACACAAATATTCGTTATCTACATATGAAGTGTGAATTCCCAAGTTCAATAGTTTTCCTTTCCTAGAAAGTCTTTCACTAGATTCACTGGTATTTTTAATAAGTGATGAAACTTTGCACAATACATTGGGTAAAGATTGCCAAAGAAATTAGAGGAAATCCTAGAGAAGACATCAAAACTAACAAAGAAGGTTCGGAAGCTTTGCCAACCTTAAGTATGAATGGATGAAATTTCAGAAATAGGTGAAATTAATAGGCCTGAGATTCTATCACAAAATGATTTATCTCTCTTCTTTGCTCTCCTTTACCACTTGGTAGGTGGTGTGGTAGAAAGAGGTCTGGGCCTGGAGTCCAGAGACCTGAGCTTATATCCCGTGCTTACAGTTACTAGCTGTATGACCACAGCCAAGTCCTTTCACCCAAGTCTCTATTTTCACATCTGAAAAATAGAAACAATGATGCTTTCACTACCAACATCAAGAGGTTGTGGTGAGAAAAAAGCTATGTAAATGTGTTGTTATTATTTTCACAGAAACTCATCATTCAATTGAAACTGCTCTCAAAAGTTACTAATGATCTGTTCATTTTTAAAAACCTAATGGTCTTTTCTCAGTCTCATCCTTCTTGAATTTTCTGCAGCTTTTGATGCTAATATCACCTCTTCTCTCTGGAGTTTTGGAACACTTCTTTTTTTCTTTGATGCTCTCTTCTCTCTGGAGTTTTGGAACACTTCTCTCTCCTGGTTCTCTTATCTGTGTGATCATTTTTTCTCTGTCTCTTCTATTGGATCTTCATCCATGCCATGACCTCTAAGTGTGGGTGTGACCCAAGGTTCTGTCCTGGACTCTGTTTTCGTCTCTTCTCTTCTTTCACTTAGTAATCTCATCAGCTCCCATGGTTCAATGATCAATTCTATGCAGATATCTCTTAGACCTACTTACCCAGCCTGAACAGCTCTCTTGGATTCCAGTCTGCCATCTCCAAGTGCTTATTAAACATCTTTTGCTGGATGCTCCACCAACATCTTAAATTCAACATATACAAAACCAAACCCGTTCTCTCATCCTCCATATCTTTCCCTCTTCCTAAGTTTCCTATAACTGCCATTTTCCCAGTCACTGGGCCTGCAGCCTAGGTACCGTCTTTGAGTTCTTACTCTCTCTCGTTTCTCCCATATCCAATCAGTTGTCAAGTATCCTCTCTTCTGTATGACCCCCTTCTCTTATGACACTGCAACCATCCTGGATCAGGCCGTCATCACCTCATGCCTAGATGATTGTAACAACCTGCTAGTCAGGCTCCTTGCCTCAAGTTCTTTTCCCCTTCCAAGGAACTTGCTCTTCCTTGCATGTAACATTCCATCTCCCAAATCTGAGAGTTTTAACAGATTCTCTTCCATGCCTAAAACACTTGGCTTTCTCATCTCCACCCTCTAGTTTCCCTAGCTTCTTTCAAGTCAAAGTTTCACTTTCAACAAGAAGCCCGTCCCACCCTTCCCTCTGAGACTGCCCCAGCTGATCTTGCCTGTATCTGGTTTGTACATAGCTGTTTGCTTGGTGTCCTCCCTCCGGACAGTGTGAGCTCTTCGAGCGTAGCTTCTGTAAAAGTTGGTTTTGCCTTTCTTTTGATTTCTGACACCTAGTACAGTGCCTGGAAAACAGAAGGTATTTAACAAATGATAGCTGGCTGAAATGATTCTTGAAGACCAGTGACTAGGTTCTAGAGGAGAGGCGTTCTACTTCAGCAGATGGACTCGTCACATTGATGAAATCTCAGATACTCAAAATTTTGAAGTTTTTAGTTATTATTTTCTCTTTTCAGCTATCTATTCTATGCCTCCATGGTCCTAATCCTTCAGATATGGACTCTGATCATATTTATAACTGTAGGTTATATGGTTATACAAAACAAATAATATGTCAGAAATACTATCGATAAAAAGTTTCTATTTGATGTTAGGTGATTCTGTACCACATTACAATACCTGCTAAAGATGTAAAACTGCTATTGATTTTAATTGATTTATTTAAAAGTCTGTAGCATTCGGGAGGTAGTAAAATAGTAAAGCTTCTCTCTACGCTATGGCAACTATACATTCTTTCTCTAAGAAAAGTAAGTGTACTTTTAATGTAAACAAAGGAATATCCTAAAATCATTTGTCCCCATTTTTGGTTGGTTCAGAGAATTAAATCGCCCTGGCTATTGTATTGTTCTAAAGAACCAGTTTGTTATAATGCATACCTCCTGAAATGACAAACTGGAAAGCTGCTTTTATATTTCAGGAAGAGAGTGAAGAAGGGAACAGACATTTATTAAGCCCCTACTAGATGCTAGGAATGTGCTAAGTGCTTTACAAATCATAACATTCTTCCATACAAAAACAAATAGTGCTATAGGAGCATTCCATTAAAATTAAGGAGCAGGGAGAGGAGAGAAATGGACAATCCATAAATGTTAATTGATATTAATACAGTGCTGATTGAATGTCTCTGTGTGCTTAGTAGATACTATATTCATATGACAAGACTAACAGAGCATGCTTTCTATGTAAACTCACCAGCATGTAAACACTTTTCTTTTCAGTTCAGCTAGCACTGCTTCAAATAGAATTTAGAACATCTTATCCCCAACTGGCCAATTCAGCTCTGTCTTAATGGCATTTTTTAAAAAATGAAGTCATGTCAGAGATCTAAACTTGACCTATTGACATTACAAAAAAGGGAAATTTTAAAGTACTTCTGTTTTGTCACTTCAAGATTTTTATAAGTCTCTCACACCAGACAATTGAGTAATTATTGAACTAAAAGCCAAGGGGGAAAAAGCAAAGTACTGTATTTGCGCATTTTATGTATTTAAAGAACAGTGAATCCTCTTTATGACATCATTGTGACCACTGCAGAGTGAACCATCTGCCCCTACAGTGTGAAAGCCAGTCATTGCATAATGTACGAAAACACTTGGTTAAATCCCTGAAACTTATTTTAGCAGATCAAAAGCTGCACTGCTGTGGAATGCAATAAACCCCCACGGTTTGAGGTATTTTCAGTAATATTGCAATTCTTTGGAGAACTGGGGCCCCATTATTCTCGAAAGTAGTCTCTTGTTTCTGATAAAGCCCAATGTGGAGACTTTTATTGCCTTATTGAAAAGTTGGCATGATCTCTGCAACAGAATCCTGTTTCCCTCATTCATTCCTGTACCCTTCATTAACTCCTCAGGAAAATGAGGAATGTTAACAAACAGTCGTGTCTATGGCAACCTAGTGTCCAACTTTAGCTGAACAATACAAAAACAAAACCAAAAACAAACTAGGCACCTCGCTACAATAATTTATCAGCATCTTTAGCTATTTTTTTTTATTCAGTACAGCTTATGATAGCAGTAATAGCCCCTGGATCAGGCAAGGTCTCTGTGGTCTCTAATTAGCATTATTTTTCCAGGAAATAACCTTTCTTTGGGGGATTATTGCTTCACCACCATATAGTCCCAGAGTACCCAGAAGGTTTCTTTTTATGTTGTTTTTCCCTCTGTGTCTTTCATGAGCTTAAAACTAGCTGCCAGCTATCTAGCCTGACCTGTTATTCTGTCCCATTCTCATCCTATCCCCCACATGCTTATATTTTAGTTATAGCACTCTTTGACCACAACATCTTTACTAGAAATTCCTTTAGGGACCCTTGCAAGAGGGTTTTCAGAACCATCCCTGCCCATAGCCCTTCACTTCTCTCACTCCCCCATAGGATTTTCCCTTGTGAGGACTTGGGCTGCCCTTCTAGTAATGAATCATTGTTTTTTTTTTATTTTTTAAACCATATGTGAGTTAAATTCGTTGATATAAATCACACTCTTGTAGTTTCAGTTTGAAACAGGATATCCATTTACCAGCTGACTACTACTGCTCTCTGTATCTCTATCCAGATATCCTTCTTTAAAAAATGACTGCATCTTTGTGACCAACCTTTCCAGCCCCAATTTCTCAAATGTGGACTACTGTTTATTTTGGCTATATCCCCACTATACAGTCAGCACTCTCCATACCAGCCCATGGAAAAACTTATAATTAAAAAAAAAAATAAAGGAATACAGATGTTTGTCCTAACGTGTTCTGCTTACTCTACCACCCACTCCTTCCCTCTGCACCCTTTTTCATTTTTTCTTCTTCTTCTTCTTAGAAGCCAAGGATGCAATGTTTGTTTAAAAACACATTGGCTGTTGAAACTTTCCACTCCTTGGCATATTGGAGGAGGGGCTGTCACAAAAGGACAAATAGGCATGTTAAATGGCTTGTCTTTCAAGCTAACAGTTCACTTATTACCAGCTCATGAGGAATGGGGGTGGAAAATGATTCCTTTTGGCTCTGTCCCCATCCCCAAACTATTTTGAATAGAAAGAGAATCATTTTGTAATAATTTTCTGCTGTTATGAATGTATGATTCAGTCCATTTTAGTTGACCTTCTGAATTGCCGATGTATTCTGGAATCTTGTGTCCATGTTTGTTGTTAATATACTAAATTAAGTGCCTCATTTTTGCTTTTGCTATAGCAAGAGGTTCCACAACTTTGAAACAAATCAGAGTTTAACATATTTCCTTCTTTTTTTTCCTTGCGGCTACATGCACAGGGGAACAACAAAGTAAGTTCTTTGTCCTGTTGCGGTTCATTCTCCCTCTTTCACGTTTATCTTACCATTTTTTTTTGTCAGGAGATCTAGAATTTCTGTGCAATTTCAAATGACTGTTGTCTGTCACAATGTTCAAAAGATATGTTTTCAAACATCAGTGAAAAAATTACTTGTAGTACTATAATGACCCTTCTGTTCTAACATTTTGGAAGGGAAATGTTTAGTGTTCTTCAGGCCTGGTTTATAAGGAAGTTCAGAGAAGTTGATATTATGAGGGAATGAAGTGACACTGAGAGCAAAGATTATGAAGATTTAATAATAAGGACCCTTCTGTGGAAAGGTTACTACAATCTGATGAAACTCATTGCAGCTGGGTTTTTTGACCAAATATCAAAGCTCCCATGTTAATGGGCAGTTATAAAAACCCCAAACTAGAGTCTTAAATAACAGGATTGCTGGTGTTATTGGCTAAACTGAACTAGATCAGTACTCTAGCTTTGAAGGTGCCTTAAAATGGATGGAGGAGGGTGGGGTCAACATTTGACTTGGCTTCTGCACCCTTGATGCATTCCAGCTGGACAGAAGCAGAAGGGTGTGGGGAATAGAGGGGGAGAATTGAAATGTGTATGATAGATTTTGTGAAACCAGGCAACACATATAAATGTTGAAAACCATTTTCATGTTGCTCTAGTAGATAAAGTGGCAATTTCACAATTTGCTGAATTTTCATTTTTAATGAAAATATTCTATACTTTTAAATTGTAACATTACTGTTGAATAGGAAGATATCCAACATGTTGGCTTTTCTTGTTTTTTTCACGTACACTTGTCTGGTGCTTCATCATATGAGGTTGCCCAGTAAAGGGTCACTGCTGAATGCGCTAGGGGTTGAGCTGCGTGAGGACCACTTCACATGGGCCGGCTTGTGTGTTGTGACCCAGCTGGAGGTCATCATACTTGCTCCTCATCTGCTCTACCTATCGAACATAAAACGAATGTGGGGAATCGTTTGCAGCTTGATTCAATGGAATGTTTGAAAATGCACTATGCTGAGTAAATGGTTTACGTTGAAAATGTGTCACCTTATAAATACCTTGAATATATGAATGGAATATTGACATAACTTCTTATGACCCAGGTAATAACATGGCTAGGGTAAAGTAATATCACAACAGAAGAACAAAATCAGCATTCATTAAGGAACAAGGGGGTGAATGAAGTCCATTACAGTGCTTTTTGAATAAAAGGGATCTAATGAGTTTGAAGGTAGCCTAGAACTTCTGGGGCAGAAGGTGATGATTATGGTGACTAATATGTTCATTCTCTTTTTTGTGTGTTTGTTTAAGAAATTGTGATGGGAATATGTGTTTGTCCCCATAGTAGCTAATTAATTATTTTTTAAAAATACTCTAATTTCTTGAGTATGAAGGATGTTCTATATCAGAAATTGTATTGATTTATAGCATTAGACTGTTTTCCTGAAAGTTCACAAATTTACCAGAGCAGCCTGATTTTAAATACTTTAATTTAATCCATAGCAATCTAATATGGAGTGTGAATATGTTTAGGGCTAGGGAACGAATGGTTAAAATTGTGGGAGAGCATTAATTTCTTTGAGGGGCAGAATGGTATATTTAGAGGATTGGCCTCAGAACAAGGAAAACCTGGTTTTAAATCATTCTTCTGACATGTACTGACTTTGTGACCCTCAGCAAGTCACTTAATATTTCAGTCCCCCCAAACAACTTTCTAAGACTCTCAGTTGAAGAGATGTTGCTAATCTACATTAGTAATGGTAGTTTCTTCATCTGAAGGGTGCCTAAACAAATGAAATCACAAACCCAGAGTCTATCCTTATTAACTCCTTTAAGACTAGAATAGTATTTCCCAAATTACTTCTCTTGTTTCACTATTTTACTAAGGACTGATAAGAGCTGATATGCTTCCAGAAATGAAACATTGAGCTACACACTCATTGGCAGGATTTCTTTTTCTGTTATAGTAAACTTTGTTATCAGGCATTGATATGGAATGTTGTACTTAGATAAATAAAATATATTAAAAATAACTTTTATTATAGAGAACAAATGAATTTTCTAAGAATTATAATAAATAACACAACAGTAAAAATCTGAAATGATTGGAATTGAATCATTAATAATCCAGAAATCACTTCAGGATTTTTTATAGTTAGTGCCCTGAGCAGCATAGTTATGAACATCAATTATTACTGTACTGGCAAACCACAGGAGTGCTGGTTAATAGAGAGTTCTGGTTGTCATAATGCCAGGCAAACAAACTTTATTGTATTTTCTTAAAGTTATGGAAGGGGACCTTTGGAGAGTATAGTGTTATAAATTTTGAGCTCAAAGAGACCTTAAATATCCTAAGTCCATCACCTTCTTTTTATAGGTGAAGAAACTGAGTCTCAGAGAGATTAAGTGAGTTGTCCCAAGGACTTAAAATTATTAGGCAGCAGAGCCAGGATTTGAAGGCAGGTCTTTTAACTAATTAAAAAAATTAAATCCAACATTCTTTTCACTATACTATAATACTTTTTAAATTCTCTAATGTTATTTTACAATATATCCCTACTTCATTTTTAATTTTTAAAAATTAAATATGAGTTATTTATGAATGTGAGCCTGTGTGAAAATATGCTTTGTTTATACACTGAAAATAAGCAAGTTATAGTGAACTCAGACCCTTGCATGAGCGAGCTCATATGCATAACGGACAGCACATCTGTATGCCATTTTCTTTTGACTTACAATTTCAGTATAAGTGGAATGTATTGGAATACAAGCCATGTAGTCTCCAGAGGAAAGAACTAGATTTTTAGGCATTTCAGTTCTGCTTTCCTCACTCATACTAGAAGGAAATTCTGTCCAAAAATGTCACCAAGACAGTATATATGACTTGTTCCTTTTCATTAGCCAGCTGTTAAAGGGGACTCAACTTTGTTTTCTCAAAAACCACTCTCTTTAGTAATTGAAAGAGAGAGAAAAGGAGAGACATTAAGCATTTATTAAACACCTAGACTTACTTAATAAAAAGCTAGATGTGCGAATTAAGCACATTTGAGACTTTCATTTGTGATTTGTTTTACATTGGTACCTCTAATATACCAAAAGTATGATGAAAACTTCCAGCACATTAGATAGATAAGAACAGAAGCAGATGAGAAGAGCTTGAAGGGGATGTGATATGTCAGAAATCACAGATTTCTGAAAGTATTAAAATCATGTTGTTGGTTTTTCCAACATGGCAAATATGAAAATGTTCTGCATGACTTCTCATGTAAAATTCACATCATATTACTTACCTTCTCACTGGGGAGGGGAGGGATGGAAGGACAAAGGATTTGGAGCTCAATTTTTTTTTTTCGATGAATGCTAAAAATAAAGAAATTTTTTTAAAACCAAGTATTAAAATCTGCAAGATTTTTGATGTCAACTAGCTATGAGAGGCTATAATTACATTGCATAAAGAGTTGGCCTTGAAGTTAAGGAGATATGGGTTCAAGATCTATCTCTGACATAAACTGACTCAGCAACCCTAGGCAAGTCATTGAACTTCTCTCCTTAGAAAGCCCCAAGAAGCTCTCTGAGACTGTCAGTTGCAAAGCTCCTCTGCCTTTCTCATGGGTAGGTCCCTATACCAACTGAATCATAGACCTACTCCTCCCCCAGACCCACCCCCTTTCAAAAAAAAAAACCAACCAATCCTGGATACATAGCTATCAGACGCAGAGAGTTCAAAATGGTGAATATTCTTCCAGTACTACAGTAAAGTGAAATGGATCAATCCATATTCCATCAATGTTGAAAACATTATGTTTAGAAAAATATAAATCATTATCTGGAACAGATCTAATCCGATCTTCTCATTTTGTAGGTGAGGAAACTGAGACCGAGATATTAAATGATGAGTAGAACCCAGATCTTTTAACTGTCCAGACAGTACTCTTCCCTCTTCCTAATGCTCCCTCTTTTTACAGGGTATTATGCATTTCACATACTACATCACATTTTCTCAATGAGAATTTATTTAAATCTTAGTCTTCCTTTTTTAAAATTAAAATACTCCAAAGTATAATGGAAAAACTCATGATAGAAGTTTGTTTAAATTTATGTCATGAATGTAAAATGGCTACAAGAAACCCGGATCCATTTTCTTCTTCTTTGGATACTATTGTTTTAATTTTTTCTTCTGCTTTTAAAAAACAAAATTATTGTTTTGAATAGAGATTAGCTACTAGGAAAAAAAAATTCTTTCCAGGTCCATTACTTGTTTTTCCCCCTTGAAAATGTTTTACTGTTGGCATAGTGACATCCTTAATTGCTTAAGATTAGAGTCTATCTCCTCCCTGGATGCTTTTCACTGGATCAGGGATTTCAGTTTAACTGTTTTGTTAAGAGGACCAGACATCTGGGATTGCCTGAGTCAGTCTTAGGAATGTGAGTGTATATATGCAACTGCAGGGTGACTTTTTTAAAGGAGTACCAGTGTGATTCAGTATTAGTTGAATTCTTCCCTAATATTTCCATATGAACAGTGACATTTCAAAAAATTTAGTCTAATATTAAATAAAAAGTAATCTCTACTTTCTTTGTCCTGCTTCTCTTGAATGAGGCTACCTCCCTTTTTTTCAATATGATGCTATTTATTACCTTCACATTACAAGTTCTTTATATTTGCCCCCTTTTGTTTGTATTCCCCCAGTAAAGCAGATAGAAAATTCCAAAAATGTAAATGTTTTCTCTCTTTTAACTAGGAAAGGGTGATTCTTGAACTAAGTAGAGATACTAAAAGATTAAATAAATGTCTTTTCAACATGATGGAGAAAGCCATACTACCTAGAATCCTACCAGATATGTTCTCAAATTACAGATTGATTTTGGTGGAGGAAATGAGTTGTTTCACATATGTTAGAACTAGATGAAAGAACATTAAGCTGAGAAAGGAATGCTTCAAATGTTAATATGTGAAGAAAAACAGACTAAATTAAACTGCTTCCCTTGTGACCTTTTCAAATAGCTTTAAAGGAAAAATTTACAATCATTTTCATAAACCTTGGTCATTTCCAACTGAAGGACAGTTGTTTTTCCCAGCAGCAGCAGCACAATGGTGACTGCCCAGAGTAGTGAGAAAGAGCATATATGGATGAGAAATGAGACAGAGGCATGCCAGAATAGAGGAAAGGAAATAAGCTGCTTTCTGAGCCATCATTCATGCTTCTGGTTATGTAAAAATAAATTTATCAAATCAAAGTTTTGTTCTTATTTGTCAGAAGACTTCGATATTTTAAAAAGAAAAACCAATAAAAAAGCCTAGTTAGGCTACTTTAAAGGAAAAAAAAATGCATCACATTACTCTCCTAGCATGTGCCTGTAAACCTGGTTGACTTTGTCAAATTCTATCAATAGGAAAGACAGTGTTACTTAGAGTTAGAAACTTTGAGATCTGTATGACTTAGGATAAACAATGGGTGGGAAATACAAAGAGTCTTTTAGTTTTGTATCCATAGCAATGATTTGCAAAGGCATAGCATGTGCCAAACAGAACAGCATCAAAATGCATTACATTCATGTTACCAGATGTTGAATATATGTAACATTTCCACAGACTGTACTCTACAGTTTTACTCTCCATCTCCTACATGTGTCCTCTTTGGGTATGAATAGGTTTATGTAAGAGAGTAAAGATAGATTAATTAAAATCATTCACCACTACTGGAAAAAAAAAATCCTGAAATCACATTCTTCTTAATAGTGGGTCAGTAAGTATCAACTTTAGAGATGAGGGATGACTCAGTCCTACAGCATAGCTGTAGCCTCTCTAAGATATAAAATAGCATTATGTTTTCAGAAAAATCCAAATTGTTTTTGTCCAGGCAATCTAGTTAGCTTTGTTTATTTCTTTTGCATAATTCGTCCATGTGCTTCTCACCCTATTTTCCTGGAGAGGGTCTAGGGAATTTAATTGCCTGGAATACAGGCAGAGACCATATGTTCCCTAAGTTTGTTCATAAAAGTTTCATTACCCAATAAGGATATCATTAAAGTTAAAAGAAAAGATGAAAACTCACTAGCCTCAAAAGTGTTACTTCCATGTGGATGTAAAAATGAATTGTCTATCTTAATCATCTCAATATTACACTTCTTTCTTTCTTTCTTTTTTCTTCCTACCTTTCTTTCTTCCTTTCTACCTTTTTCTTCCTTTCTTCCTTCCTTCCTTCCTTCCTTCCTTCCTTTCTTTCTTTCTTTCTTTCTTTTTCTCTCTCTTTCTTTTTCTTTCTTACTTTCTCCACAGTCCACAGGACTTAAAATACTATTATTTATCCCCATTCTCTACCTCTAAGTTTAAGAACTAGCAAGTGGTGGGTAGATGAGATAGGGGAAGTATACAGTTCGCTGATAGGAGACTTTAAGAAGGTAACAATTCACTGTGAACTCTGCCCCTAGCCACACAAATCTGGCTAAGTTGAATCTCTAGAATATTATGTATTAATTTCCCAAAAGTGTAGGGAATTCATAGAAATACAAAGGTATGGAGTCAGGAAGATCAGGATTTAAGTTCAGCCCTTGAAACAGCTTTTTTGACCCTAGGCAAACCATTTGACTTCCTTTGGCCTTAAGCAACTACAAAGGACTTTTATTTACTAAGTCATGGACAGGTAGTGATCTGTACAGGTAAAGAGAGTTCAAACACATTCAAGAAATCACAATTTCATGTATGTATTCATAAATTACTATATAAAAGATAAGATATAGTTAAAATATAGTTCCATATAAAATATAGGAATTCCCATTGCATTTTACAAACAAATCAATAAACATTTATTAGGTAACTTCTCTGTACCAGTCAAGGATCTAGGAGCTAGGATACAAAGACCAGAATAAATCAGTCTTGTCTTCAGGGGGCTTACATTCTATTGGAGGAGACATGAGCATAGATAAGGTTATATAAAATAGATTCCCCCAAAAAATAATAATACAGAGTAATTTTGGTGAACAGTTCAGGTAGCCAAAGAAATCAGGAAAGGACTTTTGTAGGAGGGGACTTTGAGCTAAACTTTAAAGGTAATTTCTAAGAGGTAGAGGCAAGAAGGGAATGGCTTCCAGGCATGAGGAACAGCAAGTACAAAGGTACATAGGTGAGAGGTAGGATATTGTGTGTAAGGGACAGCAAGAAGGCCAATTTGGACCATAACATACATGGAGAATAGTAATTTCTAATAAGTAAAGAAAGGAAAGGTGTGTTAGAATTAGGTTACAAATATCTTTGAAATCTCTTTAGAGTTCACATTTGCATAGTAGCAAAGTCCAAAACTCAAAAAATTCTCAGTTAGATTTACTAATCACTTCTAATACTACTCCTAGGCAAAACAAGAATTCAGGAACAATGTACACTATCTCAGGGGCTTCCAAGAAGAAGTACTACATATTCTTAAGGATGAAGAACAATGAGTCCCAAGGAACTTTCTGAATTCTGATGACATATCCAAGAACTTCCAAAGTTCTGGGATAGTATCATCAGGGTCTGAGGGGAGTTGGAGGTCAAGGCAAGAGTGCTGGTTTGACTTGCCTGGCACATGATGTCTCCTGTCTCTCCCTCAGGGTACCTTACTGCTTCATCTAGGCTGGCTTCTCTGCCTGCCCTGTGTCTGGCATCTGGTTGGCAGGAACCATTTACCTAAATGATGGCTGTGAGGTATGGGAAAGAAAGTGGACTGGAAGTTAGTTTTGGAGGGAGCTAGCACTCCCAGGGCTTCAGTGCTCATCTGCTTTTGAGGGGTCCTTGGTCATGCATCATTGCTTGCATTGATGAGGAAGGCAGACCCTTTCTTCACACTGATTTCTTCCCTCTATGGTGGCTATTGAGACTTGGCTGGAAAAAGGTATAGTGGTTTGGGAGACATAACTGTTCTGAAGGTTCTTGAGTTCATGGTCCTGGGCTGTCTCCATCAGGGCCTGAGGGAAGATGGTGGTCAAAGTAGTCATACTGGTTGAACTTGCCTGGCATATGCTGCCTCTTATCTCCCCTTCAAGATACCTTGATGCTTCAGCTAGGCCAGTATGGTGCCAACACTAGTTTGCCTACACTGTGTTTAGCAACTGGTTCACAATTTGGTGGGGAAGGCTGGCCCCTTCTCCATCAGAGTTGTTTATTTAGATGATTGTTTTTCTGTATAGTTCTTGTAGACAGGATTCTAATAATAAGAATCAATTTTCAACATTTATATATACTTCAAGGTGATATGTGTTGTTTAATCATACAGTCCCATCTAACTTTTCATGACCCTGTGGACCATGCTGTCCATAGGGTTTCCTTGGCAAAGATACTGGAATAGTTTGCCATTTCCTTCTCCAGTCGGATTAAGACAAACAGAGGTTAAGTGACTTGCCCAGGATCACACAACTGGTAAGTGTGTGAGCTAGTAAGAATCCAGATTTGAACTCAGATCTTCCTGATTCCAGGCCTAGCACTCTATCCACTGAGCTACTTAACTACCTCCAAGGTTTATATGTGTGTATGTATGTATATATGTGTGTGTGTGTATGTATATATGTGTGTGTGTGTGTGTGTGTGTGAATAATCCTATGAGACCATTACAACAGCTCTGTATTGGTGGTATTATCTCACTTTATAAATGAGGAAATAGGCTCAAAATGTTAAATGACTAACTCATGATCATTTATCTAGTAAGTGTCAGAAATAGGATTTGAACCTAGAACTAGAATCAATACTAAGATTCTTTTTCCCCACAATATTAGACTGCCTACTAAAGTGCACACTTTCTCAAACTATATTCATCCATTATGACTAGAGATACCAGTAAAATATATTAATCCCAACAATATTTTCCTCTAAAATTCATGAAATATATGTGTATGTAAAACAAACTAACTGAATTAGTAATTTTATGAGAAAATAAGTTTAATTTCCTGTATTTTGTTCCAAAATGTTCCTCATTGATATTTTCAGGAATATATTATCCTTCTAATTTCTCTTTCCCCAATCCAGTATATTTCAAGTTAATTCAATTCCACGAGCATTTATTAACTGCCTACTGTAAGCAAGGCACTGTGCTGGATGCTGGGGACAAAATAAGACAAACCCTTCCCTTAAGGACTTTATGTCCAACTAGAGTGATGCAACATGGATACAGATTCAAACTCTCAACAACTCATACAGCATGGGCTCTAGGCTCACTCTCCAAAGTCCCCCTCTAGACATCTCCCTCCAGGATTCGTGGGTGGTCCTGAGGCGTTGAGGCGCCTCCTGACGCTGTTTCTGACGAAGTTCCATTGCTCTACTTTCCATTGATATCCTTTAGCCGTCAACACTTACCTTTGGGGGGCTGCCCTTCCCTAAATGGGCATAGCACACAAACCCACGCCCACCCCCACGCCCGTGCAAAACACTTTGACACGTGTACAGAGTTCAGGGGAACCTAGGCTCAAGATTAGAGAGATCACATGGCGAAAGGAAAGTCAGTACCTGGCACTCCTTTTGCTGGAAATCATTTTCCCCCATCATGAAATCCCCATATGGTTTGGTGCAGCTTTCCACTGGGTTCCTTGGTGTATCTAATTTCACGTTGGCCCCCTATGCAGACACTGCCATTTGATCCTGAGGTTCT
The DNA here is from genome assembly GCF_028583685.1 of Petaurus breviceps papuanus. Classification (NCBI taxonomy): domain Eukaryota; kingdom Metazoa; phylum Chordata; class Mammalia; order Diprotodontia; family Petauridae; genus Petaurus; species Petaurus breviceps. The sequence continues at coordinate 9,315,119 of NW_027187313.1, read as the reverse complement.
GAGAGCAGCACCTGGATATCACTAAGAGCCCAATTCTTCCTGTCGTCCAAAGTCACTCCCCAGTTAAGGGGAGAAGGAGGAAATAGAAGTTCTTTTTTCTTCCCCTAAACCTACGCAATTCTCTCTCCTAGTCTTGACTGGAACTACTTTGTCCTGATTCATCCCTAGAGTGTTCAGACTCCAGACCGGCTTACTATTGAATATAAGACCTGTAGGGCAAGACTAAGTCTCCTGAACCAATCCAAATATGCTTCCTGTGTAGCATTATTCTATTCCATCCAATGGCTTATTCAATAGACATGTCTAGATTATGTTCATACATAGTACGAGCCTCTACTGGTTGCTTCAATCAAGTAGTCCAGGTCTTCATTATTTATTAAGGTAGAGTTACAATACTCCAGACTGATAGACAGAGAGACACATTTAATTTTAGGGAGAGAATTATTCATTGGAATATTTAGGAAAAGCCTTGTGTGGACCTAAGCACCTGAGCTAAGCCTTCAAGAGAGTTTGAAATTCCAAAAGGTAGATGTGAGGAGAAAGAGGATTATAGACTAGACATGGTGGTAGCCTGGAAAATATGAGTGGGTTTGGTTTGGTTTCTTGGTTTCTTCCTGGAGACAATAGAGAGCCACTCTGTGGCACTCCTTCAGTGTCTGACTCTAACCTAGCTTTTCAGATGTATTTTGCATTGTTTCTCTTCACAAACTACATTCTAACTAACCTCGTCTACTTGTGTATGGAGACAACTCCACGCACAAAAATTTCATCTACTGCCTCCGTGTCTTTTCACAGAGAGATGGTGGAGGTGGGACAAACAAGATTTAGCATCTGATTTCAGAAAATATTCCCAGATTTGTTTGGGAAATGTTACTGTAGTAAAATTTTCTCTTAGTCATCAGCTTGGGAAGCCAGGTTACTTGGACATTAGTGTCATTCGTGTCCTCAGCACTTCTATACAGGCCGTGCCTGTGTCTAAGTCCTCAGAAGAAATTGATAGTCTCCTGAGTTCTGGTATTGTAAAACCTAACCTCTTCTGGGACAGTATGAATCACTTGCCATTACTCTGTCTTATCAAATGAAAAATTATGGTCAATACAATTCCTGAATAACTTCTCCATGTGTTCCATCTCCCAATATAGGATCAAGTGATTATTAAGCATTAATTCTACCTCCCTCTCTACTTCCCATATTCTTTAGTATATGAGAGAAGTGAAGATAAAGTTTGGGGAAGGAGAAAAGTAAGGTCCAGAGAATGGAACTAGGCAAAATTCAGAATTACAATGTTATAGGGAATTTATATTGAACTGATAGATGTATTTGGAGAACAGAGAGAAACACTAAAAATAAAAGGTAAGTACAAGTAAGCAACAAGAAATAGTAATTGAGGAGTGCCACAAATTAGGCCTTTGTTGTTTTTGTCTTGCAAGAAACCAGAAATTCTTATGGAATTATCATACAAAAGAGTCAGAGGTGATAGAATAAGTGAAATAAAGGAATTTAACCAAGGACTCAGTTAAGAAAATCTGTAAGTTAATTCTAGGAAAAAAGATTTAAATAAGTATTCTTAAACAACAGAAGCATATTAAAATGGGATGGATAAAAGAAACAATATGAAACTCTACGTTTCATGTGGAATGGACCTTTTTGGAAATCTGGTAAAGGTGATTAATGAACTCTGGATCAGAATAATGTTTTTTAAATGCATCAAATAAAATATGTAGGATTACAAAAGAAGCCAGTTACTTGAAACACAGTTATCCAAAAAAAAAAAAAGTGATTCATGGACTCCAGGTTAAGAACCCCTGCCTAGACTTTCTATAGAGGATATAAGATATGAAGAAAAGATAAATAAAAATTAAAGGGATATTTAAAAGAAGAAAAGAGGTAAAAGAATTATGTAGTAAAAGTGGAACTGACATTCCAAAATGTTATTGCATTCTGTTAACTCCTATCCATTTGCTTTGCTCAGTCAAATATTCTTTTCTCACTGTGTAACATATTGTTGGATAACAACATTGCAAGGTCCTAAACTCTCACATCCTTTTCTTGCCTGTGGCTTTCAATACTTTCTTTGTCTCAAGTGCTGACATTCTGTGTTCCCCAGCCTCTTCATCTTCCCAGACTAATCTTTCTTCCTTAAATTTCAGCTTTGTACCTGTCAGCAGCACTGCCACCAATCTGCTATATATACACCATTCTCTTCACTATATATATATATATGTATATATATATATATATATATACACACACACACACACACACACACACACCAAGAATGCTCTATTAAGTTAAATTTGTTGTCATATTGTCAAACTGTAGTTGTGAACTTCAGAACTAAGGTTACACACACACACACACACACACACACACACACACACACACATCATCCAATTCTAGACCAAGTTTGGAGTCCCTGATCGTCCACCATTTATTCTTACAGTGAGATCTAGAGATGATTGCATTCAGTCCTAAAGTAGAGGGTTGTTTGTTTGTTTTCATTTGAAAAGATCCTTATTTGCAATAGATCCATCTGTTTACTTGGTAGAAAAAAGTTTGGAGTTGGAACAGCAAGAGAGTAACTTTAGTGTTAGAAAACTTAATCAAGAAACCAGAAGAAATGGGGCGATTAGGTAGCACAGTGAATAGAGCACCGGCCCTGGAGTCAGGAGAACCTAAGGTCAAATCCAGTCTCTGACACTTAACACTTACTAGCCATGTGACCTTGGTCAAGTTATTTAACCCCAATTGCCCTGCCTTTCCCCCTGCAGGAAGAAAGGAAGGAAGGAAGGAAGGAAGGAAGGAAGGAAGGAAGGAAGGAAGGAAGGAAGGAAGGAAGGGAGGAAGGAAACAGATAGATAGATAGATAGATAGATAGATAGATAGATAGATAGATAGATAGATAGATAGATAGATAGATGCTGGTCCTGGTGGAATAAGGCCAGATTTTGCTTATGACATCCCAGTACTAGAACTTATCTTTTTTCAGGTACTGTGTGGGTTTCCTATTGGTTTTGTTCAGTTGTCTTCAGTCATGTGTGACTCTTCATGACCCCATTTGGGGTTTTCTTGGTAAAGATACTGGGGTAGTTTGACATTTCCTTCTCCAGCTCATTTAACAGATGAGGAAACTGAGGCAAACAGGGTTAAGTGACTTGCTAGTGGTCACACAGCTAGTAAGTGTGAAGCCAGATTTGAACTCAGGAAGGGGTCTTCCTGACTCCAGGCCTTTGCCTAACTACATATTATTAAGTGACCTAGACATCCCTTTGGCTCCTGTGTAAACTAAGAACAGTGCTAAATTAGGCAAAACTGATGGTTGTGCCATTAGCAGAGCTTTTTCATCTGAAACCAAAGAGAATACAGAATGAAGTAATGGTAGAACAGAGTGAAACAGGCCAGATTAATGGATTTGGTGCAGTTTGTGGAAGGTAAAAAGCAAGCAGTTTAGACTAAAACTCATTGGAAATGAAAACAAGTAGATATAAGCCTTCATATTAAGATTAAGTAAACTTATTTTTAAAAAATGCTCTGTTATAAGGTTTGGTTCTCTGGGAGGGAAAAGAAGGAGGAAGACAGGAGAAATTTTAGACAATGTAATAGCAAAATATATTAATGAAACTTTATTTTTAAAAGTTAGCAACCTAGACAGCTAGAGCCAGCAAGATAGATGATAGATAGACAGATAGATAGACAGGCAGACAGACAGATAGAAAGATAGGTAGACAGACAGGCAGATAGATAGATAGATAGATAGATAGATAGATAGATAGATAGATAGA
>NW_027187313.1:9259723-9311327 GCF_028583685.1 Petaurus breviceps papuanus | reverse complement strand
AGATAGATAGATAGATAGATAGATAGATAGATAGATAGATAGATAGATAGATAGATTAGATAAATTAGATAGATAGATAGACAGACAGACAGACCAGACTGGACTGAGATAAATGCAAATAAGAGGGATGTAGTTTACAAAACTAGCCTGGGAATCAGAATACCTGTTATCTATGCCTGTCCTGTTCAGTTCCAGAGTGGTTATTTTGTGAATCCAAGTATATTATTTTACATTTACCCATATTAAATGTAATTTCATTAGAATCTGCCTATAAGTCTCATTGGGGGTAGGGGTGGGGTGTCTGTGAATAGATTTCAGAGAATCTGTAAATTTAATTTCATTAACTGCTGAGATTTATCATTTCCTTCAATTTAAAAAAAAATATTATTCTGAGAAGGGGACCATCAGCTTCACCAGACTACCAAAGTAATCCATGATGAAAAAAAAAAGTTAAGAACTCCTCGCTTAGTGCATTAAGCAATTTTTTAAAAAATCTTGATCTGGTAATACAACTTCTTACTTATTGCTTATAGCTTTGTGTCAACTGCAAATGTCATCCATCCTTGCTTTCATTGGTAAGAAAGGTTTTAAGAGGTCCAAGGACAGAACCTTGGGACGCTCCAATCTGAGTTGACATTGGCCCATTAGGATTACTCTTTGAATAAAGTATAGTCACTCAACTAATCTCAAATCTACATAACTGTAGGATTGTCTGATCCATATCTCTATTCTATCTACAAAGATAGTGAGAGAGACTGTTAAATGCTTTGCTGAACTCTAGGTAAATTATGTACAGTACTCTCCTTATCTACCAGTCTAGGAACTCTGTCTAAAAAGGAAATGTTAGCCTGATATAACCTGTTATTGATGACCTGGCTATTTGTGATTACTGCTTTCTATTCTAAATGCCAACCCTTTGATAATTTCTGTAATTTGACCAAGAATTAAAGCTAAGCTCAGAAATTTATAGTCTGATGACTCCATCCTTTATATATTTCAAATATGGGATTCAATAAGGCTAGAAAACTTTCCTGAATAAGAATGTATCAAAATCACACCTAGAAATAGTTGCACTGAAAAACATTCAAGCCAATTGCAAATGAATCAAATATTTTCAAATGTTGGTATCTCTTCTTCCTCTTTAGTATTGCACACAAACCTAGCTCAATGATGGAAAACAAGGAAACTTCTGTTGTGACTATGACAAAGTACTATTATTGGCAGCCAGTTGGAAGTCAAAATTTGTAAAATGGCACAATAAAAACAAAAGGGTAAAAATAAGAATGTAGAATTAAATACTTAAGACACTGTCACCCACTTCTATTTTTACCATCTTATTCTCTATGAAAACATTTATAGTGATGTTGATGTAGCAGAGATTTCTTTTTTTTTAAGGGGTAGGGGGCAGTACAGGGAGTCAGTGTCCAGAAGCAAGCACTTTAGACTAAAACTTATTGGAAATGAAAACAAGTAGATATAAGCCTTCATATTAAGATTAAGTAAACTTATTTTTTTTTTAATGCTCTGTTATAAGGTTTGGTTCTCTGGGAGGGAAAAGAAGGAGGAAGACAGGAGAAAATTTAGACAATGTTATAGCAAAAGATATTTTTTTATCTTTTATAATATATATATATTATAAAAGATATATATTATATATATAAATAAATATATCTTTGTAAAAGATATATTCATCATCAGTGTGGTGACCTCACTGGGGTAGACATTACTTGCACAGATACAGATTGGCAACTCCCCTGTAACTTAAAAACTTTAGTGGGCATTAAAAGGTTAAGTAACTGCATAGGGTTCCATTGCTAATATGTGTCAGAGGTAGAACATAAGATCATGGAATCAAAAATTCAGAACCAAAGGGGGCCTTGGAGGCCATGAATCTAATGCCTTCATTTCACCGATGAGAAAACTGAGTCACTGAGAAGCTAAGTCATTGCCCAGGATCCCACAGCTAGAACTTGAACTAGAGTCTTCCTGCCTTCAGGTCCGGCGCTCCATTCATGATTATACTCTGCTTCACTTCCATTCATATGAGTAAAAGTGTTGATACATTAATTTTCACAGACAATAACGTGTTACTGAATTAAATTATCTAAGTTTTAACTATAAATATTCTTACAGGAAATGCAGTTGTGTAGATAAATGTGTGGGGGGGCAGTGATAATGCATTCTTACCTTGTTTTCCCTTTTGTCTTTTGCCATCTTGGAGAGTAGGGATCCAGTATTTTTGTCTTCTAATAGTTTTCCATGAATCCAAACAAAAGTTTTCTGTTATCGATGAGTCAGGTTCTTGAAGTTTCAAAGTATCAAACAAGCAAAATTACTGGAGTAAATTACTGAAAGCAAACCTTATGGAGGCAATTAGCAATTTCATATTTCCAGTTTATGTGGTAATATTAATTACATTTACATCAGAGACAGTATGTGGTAATGATTAAGACCTTATAATTGTAAAAACATGAAATTTATAGTTCTGAAGCTATATACTACAAGCCATCTGTGATTACATCTGTGTAGGTATCTCCTACATCAATGCAGGTCAAAATCCCCTCCATGTCTTAGCAGACAGACTTTGTGAGTTATTATGCCTTGGAAAAAGACAATCACATGGTGGCAAACTATAGATATTGCAGAATTTAAGAGCTAGAAGGGACCTCCAAAGCCTTCTAGCCTCACCTGAATTGAACAGCAATTCCTTCCATAACATCTTCAGAAACTGGTTATCCAAGCTCACTTTGGAAGATAGACTTTGTGGGGGAACCCATTATCTCCCTAAGTACTTTTGCCCAAAAATAATTTATAGAAATTATTTTCTTACATCAAGCTTAAATCTGCGCAACTTCCATGAATCGCTCCTAGTTCTAACCTATCTAGAGATAATCAGAACCAGTTTCAATTCTCTTCCGTATGACAGCCTTTCAAATGCTTGAAGATAGTTACTTATCCCCAGTAGGTCTTTTATTCTTCACTTCAACATTTCCAGTTTGAGAGACAATCTGGTAAAGTAGTAAGAACACATGATCAGGAATAAAAGATAATACTTTAGCCAATTACTACCTTTGTGACTTTGGGCAAATCACTTAGCCTCTCTGGGGATCAGTATATATTGATTTGTAAAATTAGAGGGCTGGTCTAGCTATGATATTATGCTCCCATCTTTTCTAATCCTCTCACCTCTTCTGTTCATGCCCCCAGCCTGTCATCATTTTTCCCTAAGATGCATGCTGAGAACTGAGAATGTTAGTCTGGGTGTGGTCTGATAAGGTCAGGGGAGAGTGGAACTTTTACCTCATTTGGTCTGGACAATATGGCTATGAATGCATCCTATGATAGAATTAGTTGTTTTGGCCGCCATGTCATATTCCTGTGTAGTACTGAATTTGCAGACCACCCAAACCCTGCAGGGACTGTTGTCTAGCCATTCCTGAATATGTGAATTTTTTTAAAAAGTGGTGATCACAAAATGAAACATGTCTTCATCAAGAGCAAGTTATACCAAAAGAAACTTGTTGCTACTTTTGACAGTGTAACTAACCTGCCCTACCAGGAGAGCATTAATTTTTTTTAAATGGAGCTTAGGAAAGCATCTGATATTTTTGATGCTAAACTTGGGGTAAAAGATGAATAATTATGGACTCTGTGATAGCACTATTAGATGGATTCTGAACAGGTTGAGCAGACCCAATGAGTGATCATTAATGGTTCAGTGTCAATTTAAAGATCTGTTTTACAGTAGCCCCAAGATATGTACTTAGCCCTGTACTGTGTAGTTAAATAAAGGTATGCTAATCATATTTTCAAATGGCTAAAACCTTGGAGGAATAGCTGACATGCCAGACAAGACTCAAATCCAAAAATCTCTTTATTAATTCTTCTGTGCAACTGAAACTGAATAGGATAAATGTAAAATCTTAATTCTGTTTTAAAAATAAATTAAAACCAATTCAACAAATATTTATTAAGTAGCTACTATGTTCAAGGGACTGTGATAGTACTGGGCATACAAAGAGAAAAATGAAACACTGCATGCCCTTGGGGCTTGCACAATTCTAGTGGCAGATCTACATCATTTACACACATGAGTATAATACATTTATAAAATAGGCAGTAAGAACATTTCTACCGGAGGGCATCAAGGAAGTCTTCATAGAAGAGGTGGCACCTCAACCAAGCCGGGAAGGAAGAAAAGAATTATGAGAACCAGAGGTGAGGAGGGGATGGCATTACAGGATATGGGAAGAATTTGTATCAATTCATTGAAGATCATTGAAGATTCATTTGATGATCAAGTTGGGGGAATAGCTAGTGATCCAGATTAGGTGAAAGATAGAATTTATGATTAGGAGAAGTATGAAGTAAGGCCGGAAATGAAAGTGTGTCCTAGATTGTAGAGGTCCTTTAATCCCAAACTACGGAGTTCAGTATAAGCCTACCAAGGTTTTTCATAAGAGGAGTGACACTGTCCAACCTGTTCCTCAAGAAGATTATTCTGTTAGCTATGTCAAGGATGAACTGAGGCTAAGGAAAATCTGGAATCAGAAAAGTCCATACAGTGGTCTAACCAAAAGGCGTCGGAGACTTGAACTGGCCATGTAAGTGGAGAGAAGGGGACAGATGTGAGAGATTGCCATTTATTACAGAGATGGTAATTTATTGGATGGGAGACACAAGAGCAAGGAAAAAGTCAACAGCAACTCCAAGTTTAATAATTTGAGTTACTATAAGGGTGGTAGTACCCTAGACAAAAACAAGTATGGGTTTAGAGAGAGTGAAACTAGATTCCATTCTGAATATAATGAATTAAAAAACTGAAAACATTGATAGGATACCCAAGTGAAAATGTCTTGTATGTATCCAGCTATGAAGGACTGGCATTCATGAGTGAAATGAGGGCTGGATCTATAAATATAAAATCCACTTGCAGAGATTATATTTGAATCTGAGGGAACTGATGAGATCTCCAAGAGAGAACATATAGAAATAGAAAAATAGATCATATATTGTTGAGCCCTGGGACCCATGCTAAGGTGTCAATACATAGCTGATGACCTGACAAAGTAAACTACAAAGTATTTAGAAAGATAGTCTAAATGCATCTTCTCATTCTGTGCTTGTAGAACAAGTATAAAAATATGTGTGTGCATGTGACTATATACATATAGACATTAACTGTATATATGTATATACACATGCATGCATATACATATATGTATGCATACATATAAAAACACAGGCATTGTGTATATACGTATATGCACATATATATTACATATATATGCAAGAGAGGTTTGTGATAGGATCATGGAGCTGGAAGGAACATCAAAGGCTATCTAGTTCAGTATCCTCATTTTACATATGAGGGAACTGAAGCAAAAGGAAATGAAGTCCTTTCCTCCATGTCACTCGAGTCTTTTTTTTTTTTGTGGGTAATAAAAAATACCTTTTAATTATCTTCCTTGACATTATAGCTCTTTTGTATCTCCATATACTTTTAAAAATCATCTCATCTCATTCTATACAGTATTTCTTTTTTTTTTTTTTTCATGTCACTCGAGTTTTAAGAAGATTAAGCAGGGTTTGAACCTTGGCACTCTCTAATTCCAAAAGCAGCGCTGTTTCTAATGTACCACATTGTTTGGCTAGACATAAGTTCATCCTTAAAAAGATCCAAAGGTTTTAGTGGACCATAAGTTCAACAGAACCATGTAACAGGAAGTAAACTGATGTAATCTTTGGAATGCACTGAGATTCAGTGTCCCATGTACAAGGGAAGCAGTTATCCCATTTTACTCTTCACAGGCAAAGGGAAATCTGGGATATTGTGTTCAGTTCTGGTCATCACATTTTAGGAAAATTATTAATAAATTGAAAAGTGTCTAGAGGCAGACAGCTAAGACAATGTGCCCTCAATCTCATGTTGGATAAGAAACATTTAAAGAAATGTGCAATGTTAACCAGAAGGAGAAAAGACTTGGAGGGATCATGATCTTTATCTTCCAGAATTGGAAGGCTTGTCATGTGGAAAAGGGATTGACCTTGTCCTGCTTGACCACAGAAGACAGAACTAGGAGAGATGGGTCAGACACTGGACTGGGAGCACCTGGCACATAATAGTGTGCCATAATACTAAATGCTAATTGCCTGACTGATGAGTAGAAGTTTCAAAGAGGCAAATCTGAACTGGATATACATGAAAACTTACTAACAATTACAGCTATTTGGAAGTTAAACAGGCTGTCTCATGATGCAGTGAATTCCCCTTGACTGGAAGTCTTTAAAGAAAAACTGGATTGACTACCTGTTGAATATATTGGGGAAAGGTAACCCTGTTTGAGATAGCTAGATGGCTTGGTAATAGAGTGCTGGGCCTGGATTCTGAAGACCTGACTCACTTAATACCTATGTGATCCTGAGCAAGTCACTTTACCTGTTTGTCTAACTCACTGGAGAAGAAAATGGCAAATCACACCAGTATTCTTTTCAAGAAAATCCCATGGATGGTATGGTCCACAGGGACATGAAGAGTCACACATGATGAATGACTGAACATAACAAAAACCTTGTTTGGCTATGGTTTATATTGGACTGGCCTCTGAAGCATCTGAGATTTCAACTCTGAGATTTACTGACTCCTTGGTTTTATAATCCTCCTTTCATCCTTTGGATGTACCTGAAATGGACATTGGTGTTTTAATTACTTATTCTCAGGTCTCTTCTCTACCAGTTTCCTTATTTACCCCCAGTCCTTTCAGTATAGCTTTGGGATAAATATAAATAAATAAAATAAAATAAAAATAAATTAGACCATCCATAACAATTTCAATCCACATTTTAGGAAAAATTTTTCTACAAAAGTTCCCCAAAACCACCTACTATAATTATAATGGACAGTACCACTGTTTACAGTTATGTTATGCTTATGCTACAAAAAAGTACATTAGATTCAGCAGGAATAAAAAGAAGCTTGTGCATATAATTCCATATTCAATATTATTGTGAAATATTAATAGATTAACACAATTTTATAACATATAATTAAAGTGATATTGGAGGAGGGGGGTATAAATAGTCCTGGAGATAGGAATTTGATTGGAAATTGTATCAGCAATGCAATATTCACAATGCCTATGGAAATTACAGATATGCTGATGAAGTTATCAGTCACAAAATGTATCAGGCTTTCTATATGGGGGAATAAGCTGGAACATTTATTAAAATACCAAAAGACTGAGTCCCAAAACCAGAAAGTCAAAGCCATCAGAGTAGTTATGAAATTGGTACAGGCAGATAAAGTAGAAAGCACCCACATTCTCAAGCATTTATAACAGAACAGGCTACCTCAGGCAAAGGTCCTCCTCTCCCCACTCATAGCAACCACCCAGCGTCCAGGAAGCGTGCTCCCAGCAGGTCCGGCCCCTGGCAGTCCTCAGCAGGAGTCCTTAGCAGAAATTCTGGCTGACTCAAAAAGGACTTCGCGCTGCCGCCGCCACTGCCTCTGCTGCTGCTGCTGCTGCTGCCACCGTTGCTGCCACCACTGCTAGCCACCACAGGAACTCTAGCTTGGCTTCTGCTTCCTCTTGCTCCGCCCCTTCCTGCTACATCAGCAAGTCCAATGGGGCATGGAAGATCTTTAAATCCCATAACCCTTACATTCGGCCCCAAGATCTTTCATGTCCCTTACTTGGCAAAAATACAGTAGGAATAACTGGTGTCGACAAAATTTCACAACAATATAACAAGAATAGCACACAATAAACACAGAAAACCATATTTTAGGGTGGGGCTTGAGCACAAGCTCCCCATCATTAATGCAGGTAGAGTGAAAGGGGAACAAATAGAGGGGAGGAAGAGAGTTAAATCAAGTCATGTACTTGGGGCAAGAGCAGTGATTCCCCAAAACCATGGGATCGTAGCTTGAGTTGTGATTCAGTTGGACACAATCAAGTCCAACTCTCTCACTTTATGGATGAACAAATTGAGGTACAGAGATGCTAAGTAACCCACCCCAAGGTCACAGTGCTAGGAAGCTCTAAGGTGGAGTCTTCCCAGTTCCTACCTTCTCTCATGTTCTGAACCTTTGCAAATTATTCATGTGGTCAACACTTGTTTACTGCCTGTGATTGATTTTCTCCAAAGTGCATTGCAATTTCACATAGTAGCTCTTTCCAATTCAACACATTTCCACTCCTCTCTCTCTAATTTGCTATCCAGAAAAGAACTAGGCTTTTTAAAAGAAAGCAGTGGAAATCTGTCATTTCTTCCTGCTCTACTATTGGAAGTTATGAAGTGAGGGAAAATAGTATTTGAATTTCAATACTGTAATTTCTCTAAAATGAGATCCAATCACTAATACTTCTCGTGTGGATTATTAGGCTAATTTTTTGGAGTAATTGTCAATCTCACTGATATGACCCTGTAGTATTCAAGAATTCAGTGCAATCAGCACAGTTTAATCTACAAATAAAAACCTCCGGAGAATTTCTTACTACCTAGGAAATCTCTTTTTCCATTGAGACTGTTAAGACTTAAATACTTCATGACAATGGCTAACATTTTTGGGGAGCATATAGCTTCCTGCCTCACTTGTTTTGATAATCAGAGGATAATGAAAGAAAGCATATCTCTGTAGTTGGATCAAGAATTATTTAATGAACTTTTAAGAACCCAGGAAAGGCACCTTATTTGAAAAAAGATTTTAAGACTGTATCTAACTCTATTGAAGTCAAGGCTTTTTTTTTTCCTTCTTATTAACAACAACAGCAGGACTTTGTATTCTCAATACCTCTCAGTGATTTGTGTGACTGAAGATGTAGTTTGCTACAGAGAATCATAGCAAAACTCTGCCTATTTCCTTTAAGATTAAATCCAATATAGACTTTAATGATTGACTTAGAAGGCATAAAATAAATATTTGAATGTGGCAGAAATAGTATAATAACAAATAATATAAATGTCTGAAATAACAATCCAAAACAATTTTAACAGGTTGTACTGGTGAACCAAACAAGCAAGATTAAATTTAATATTACTAAAGGGAAAGGTCTACATTCAGTACTTAAAAAAAAAAATTGTGCAACTATTGAACGAGTTGTCACAAGCTGAAAGTACATGTTACCTACTGGAACCATGAAGGTGGAAGTGAATAAATGATCTAGGCCAGGTTTGTAGGAGTTTTGCCAATGGAAGGCCTCCAATGTGCTGCCAAGGCACTCTTTATGGAGGGTTTATACAGGGACAGCTACAAAAATCACATAGGAAAGAGAAGCTGGATTGGGATTTCATCCTGCTGTAGTAGAAGTAACCGCACTGATTAGATCATGAATCCAATGATGAGGCACTAGCTTCAAGTTTTACTTGGGGCAGGATCTGTACCCCTGGGACACTGGGTTTAGCAGAGTCCAGTTACGCCAAGGCAAATGAGAAGTGTAACCTACACAGACTCCAGGAGTCCAGCCATTCTAAGAACTGAGAAGTCAGTCACAAAGAGTGGAGGTAGTTAAAATTAACAAGGCCAAGGAGAAAACTGCAGAGTTTGGGGTCAAATTCTAGCATGGAGAAGCTAAGCATTAAGTACAAAGAAAGCAATGTGGTGGTAACTGCAATATTGCTGAAGTGCTTGCAGACACAGATACTTCTGGATGAGGTCACCTGTGATTATTAAAGGAGAACTTGCCAGCTGGCCTGGGACCCAGGCAGGATCTGGTGTAGAGGAAGAGCAGGTGTGGTGACATTCACGTGAATGAGATCTGGGGGGTGTTATTTGACTGCAGGTTTAATAGGAGCCAACCATGTCATTCGGCAGCTAAAGGAGCAAGTAGGATTTGACACTGCCTTAAACAGAAACACCCGGATCATGAGAAGCAGAGTCTCTCTGCTGTGCTGCAAAGTACTTTGCACACTGAGTTCCTGATTCCTTTTGTCCAGACTGTCTCCTGGAATCCCAGACTTGTTGCCTCTAGCACTTAGCACAGTGTCTGGCATGTTAAGAGCTTAATAAGTGCCTATTGACTAGGTTATGACACTGCTTGCTTATACCTGTCTGAGTCTTTAAGCCTTGCAGATGTAGTGCTTAATTTGACTAGGCCCTGATTTGTACTTGTTTGCTCATGTTGACCCTCTGCCGCGCTCCAACCTGTGGCCTGTGGGTTACCTCTAACGTGCCCTTGGTTCACGCCTCTGTTTCTAAGTATTCACCCTGCATCTATCATCTGCTTTTGTGTATGGCTCTGATGCTTGAAGATTCTAGGAGATGTTTTATGTGGCATGAAGTGGAAAAGGAAGGCCAGATTCATTACTTAAACACTATCACCACCATTGGCAGGTAATGTTAAGGCCCCACTCACCACATGCTTCAGTGGGACATCTCCATCTACATCCTTCGGCCTTCTTCCCTACCCTCAGGGAGTGGCCATAAATTTTCAGAGATCTGGGTTCTCTAATTCAAGAAAAGGGGCCAGGGCAAGCATCTAGGTGCTACTGTACAGTTTGGGGCCCAAGCTTAAGGGTCGAGGAAAGAGGGAGAGAAGGGAAGAAGGAAGTGACATTTCCCCTAGAAGATTGTACCATGTATAGTGTTTCTACCACATTTCCCTTTTGTCACTGCCACTAATGACAATGATGAAGGAAAGAATGCGTAGGTTGAGTGCGCTGAGGATTTTGATGGAGAAAAATGTGACTACGAAGGAAGGAAGAAAGCAGACTCCTTGCTAGGAGAGTTAGATAAAACATTCATATTTTACTCTGAGTTTGCTTGGCCTAAAGAATAATTGAGAAAACTTCTGGTGCCAAGATGGTGGAGTAAGGAAGAAACCCCGTGAAGACCTAACAAATTCCCCTCCAAACAAGGAGAAAAGTGCATCAGAATTGATCTAGAAGTAGGGAAGCGGCTTAACAGCCTGTCAGGGAAGATCTGTCTCACTGGGCTGGGAGGGGAGCAAGATCCAAGAGAAGCTGCAGCAGCAGCAACAACAATAGCAGGGGACCTGCAGCAAGGTTCCAAGCCAGGGGAACATCACTGAGGAGACCCCACCCTCATGCAAACCAGTAGCCCTCTGGGCAGGTGAGCAGTCTGTGCAGTGCAGCAAGGTCCCACCCCAATGACCCCACCCCCAACACAAGCCTGGATCCCATTGCTGTCAGTAGTGACAGAAGTCCCACAACAGAACTAGCCAACCTGGGGCCTACCAGCAGGGAGTCCCTGTTTCCACAGCAACCCAGCAGCCGGCACCCCCACCCCCCTAGGCAGACCAGCAACAAGATCCATCCTCCAGGGCCAGACTCCAGAAAAGCTTTATTAACATAGCAACCCAGCAGTAAGGCCACATCCTTGGGGCAGGTCAGCATCTAAAGCCCCCACACAGGGGAGACCAACAGGGAGGCCCAAGTCAGAAGGGAAGCCTACCCTGCAATGACAGCAAGTAGCTAAGCCCTGAAGCCCAGCACAGAAACCTTGTGACAGTGCAGGACCAGAGCCCAACTCTTACACAGAAACATCAAGTCACAAAAAAAGAAAAAAAAAAAAGAACTTGACTATAGAAAGTTACTATGGTGACGAGGAGGATCAAAGCATAAACTTAGAAGAGGATGATACTGTCAAAATGGCTACATGTGAAGCCTCACAGAAAAATATGATTTGGTTTCAGGCCCAAAAAGAAATCCTAAACAAGCTTTAAAAGGATTTAAAAAGCAAATTAGAGAAGTAGAAGAAAAATTGGGAAAAGAAATGAGATTGATACAGGAAAATCATGAAAAAAAGAGTCAATAGCATGGGAAAAAATATACAAATTTTACCAAGGAAAATAACTCCCTAAAAAGTAGAATTAACCAAATGGAAAAGGAAGTATAAAAGCTCACTGAAACTTAAAAATGAGAATTTAGCAAATGGAAATTTATGACTATGAGGTATCAAGATACAATAAAGCAAAATCAAAAAAGTAAAAAAAAAATAGAAGAAAACATGAAATTTCTTATTGGAAAAACAAATGACCTAGAAAATAGATCCAAGAAAGATAATACAAGAATTATTGGACTACCTGAATGCCATGATCAAAAAAAAAAATCTTTCAAAAATTTGTCAGAGAAAACTGCCCTGATATATTAGAACCAGAGGGCAAAATAGAAATTGCAAGAATCCACTGAATCACTGCCTGAAAGAGATCCCAAAATGAAAACTCCCAGGAACATCATAGCCAAATTCCAGAGTTCACAGATCAAGAAGGAAGTACTGCAAGCAGCCAAAAAGACACAATTCAAATATCATGGAGCTACAGTCAGGATTACACAGGATTTGGCAGCTTCCACAGTAAAGAACTGCAGGGATTGGAATATGATATACTGGAAGGCAAAGGATTTAGAATTATAACCAAGAATCACTGACCCAGGAAAACTGAATAGAATCTTTCAGGAGGGGAAATGGACATTTAGCAAAATAGAGAATATGCAAGTATTACCAATGAAATTAGTAATTTATTAAAATTAGAAATGAGTAAATTAGAGGTGAATAAAAAAATTTGACCTCCAAATACAAGACTCAAGAGAAACATAAAAAGGCAAAAAAGAAACAAGAGAAAACATAAAAAATTCAATAAGGTTAAACTTTATATTTCTGTATGGCAAGATAATATTTGTAGCTCTTAAGAACTTTATTACTATAAGAACAGTTAGAAGAAGTTAGTAGACAGAGGGTGAGGAACTAAGATGACTTTGATAGGATGATAGTTAAAAAAATTAAAACAAAATAAAGGGGCGAGGAAGAAAATTGCACTGAAAGAAGGAGCAGGGAGATTGAATGAAGTAAATTATCCCATGTAAAAGCGGCTTTAAAGAACTATTACAATGGAGGGGAAGATTGCGGGGGAGGGCAAAACTTAAACCTTACTCTCATCAAAATTGGCTCAAAGAAGGAATAACATACACATTGTTTGATAAAGAAATGTATCTTACCCCATAAGGAAGTATAAAATGGATGGGGATAATAGAAAGGGGAGGGAGACTGATAAAAGGGAGGGTAGATTGGGGGAAGATAGTGATCAGAAGTAAAACACTTGTGAGGAGGGAAAGGGTGACAGGTAAGAGACTGGGGAGGGATAAATAAGGAGAAAATACTATGGAAGGAAATGCACAGTTATCATAACTATAGATTTGAATGGGATGAACTCACCCATAAAATGGTACAGAATGGATTAAAAACCAGAATCCTATACAATATTTTGTTTACAAGAAATACATTTGAAACAGAGAGATACACACAGGGTAAAGAGAAGAGGCTGGAGCAGAATCTAACAAAGCTAAATTGTTCTTCATGACTCATTTTTAAATATGTGCTATTTGCTATTTTTTCTTTTTAATTCATGACAGGTGGTACAGGTAGGGAGTGTCAGATATATATATATGGTAGTTCTGTCAGAGCTCTCTCCACCCTCACTCATCTTGATGATTACCCTACTTTCTACTGTCTAGGAGACCAATGAGCTTTCTTGTGATTGACTAGTTAATTAAATTTATGTGTTGGGGGGGAGAGACTGTTGCAGTATATAATTTGGCTACCAGGTGATTCAACTGTCAGTCTAACAATCCAGGCTGTGTAAGAGGGTGGTCAATGTGCCTTCTGTATTTTCCCAAAATGTACCTTATTTTCAGTTGTTGATCTGACCACATGGGAGTAACCTATTCTTCACTCCCACCAAACTACTCTATCCAGAACATGCCAAGAAACTACAGCTGGTCCCAGCTTTGATATAAATCTAGACATGTGAAGACATAAGATCTGGAATATGCTTAAAATTACCCAAATAAGAAATTCCCCCATCTGTTCCTTGAACCACTTCTCATTCACAATCCGTCATTTATTGGATTTAACAATTCACTTTTAATGACCTACCATGGTATTTATTGAAGCAAAGTAAGGGAACATAACAAACGGACTATAAAAGAGTTGTTGTTTTTTAATAACAAGCTCTAGGGCACACTGCAACAATGTCAAATCCCCTTCCCCCACACACCTCCTCCCAGTCAGTAGAAAAGAAGAAAGATAAAGTTGACAAATTTTGCAGCCCCACCTGGAGATTTCCTCAACCACTCCTCTGAGGGATTGAGGGAAAGAGAAAACACTGACATTGATACCATTGGCTGTGGTTGACATCATGCTTGTCTGGTCAGTCTCCAATCCAATCTAGTCTGTTTTACCTGTACTGCAACTATTTTTCTCTGTTCTGGATCTACAGGGCTTCATGTGTATATGTGCAGGATTTAGGGTTCTCCAAAGATTAAGGGTTCTGTAATGGGGATGTAAATTTAAAGATCTTCCCTGCCCCTAGGCTAAAGTGCACTTGGAGCCTGGGGTGGGAGGCTTGTTTTTCAGTAGATACTTCTTGATTGGCCAGTGGGTCAATAAGGTTGTTACATTCTCTGAGCCAGGAGAAGGCTATATAAGCCCTGATGTGTAGCTTTGTTTGGGGGCTCACTTTGAGAAGTGTTCTTGATATTATCTGGATTCTGGGAAGCCGTTGTCCAGAGCCCCCCGGCTTTGAAAAACCCAGATGTTGAAACCCAGATGTTGATTTGGTATGGATGTAATGGTTGGACAGTTTGGAAAGCTGTCTACTTGATCTGTTTCTGTCTTGATAATTCTGCCTGTATACTTTGAAGTTCGGGGTGCTGACCTTTTTCCCCTGAACAAGGTAAACGATATATGTTTGACTGATTAAAGTAAGCTTGTTAACCCATTTTGAGTTGCTTTCCTATAACAAAGCAGACCTAAGAACCTGTGTTGGCAGCAAACCCTGAGGATGCTTGGGGTGCTCGCTGCTACAGATTCTCATGCCAGTCATTGCTTTGATCTTTCTTCAGTCGAGGTCAGTAGCAATGGAGTATGGATGGGTATCCTTTCCTTCCCCAAAACCATGAAAATAGTCAAGTTGACAGGGCCAAATCAGGAACCTATACAGGAAATCTTGACCTCCTCCTGGATCCTCATGGAATGTTCACAAACTCCAATACAAACCCTCATTAAGTTTCTACCAAAAAAATTTGTTCAATTTTGTTATAGATACTTTTCTCCAGTCAGTATATCAAGCACTTTTATATACTATTCAATTCAACAAGCATTTATTAAGTTTACCTATGTGCCAACCACTGTGTTATAACCCTGGAAATACAAAAATACAAATCAAACAATTCCCTCCCTTCAAGAAGCTTACATTCTACAGGGTAAAAAAAAAAAAATAAACTTGTTTTAAAAACGTGTTATAAAAAAAGTAAATTATATATATATATATATATATATTTAACAGTATTCTCATGGTTAAGAAATATTTATTGAACTCTCACTACATGTCAGCTTTAGTTTTTATCCTCAAAGAGTTTTCAGTCTTGATAGCCCAAAGTGAAAAGTCAAGATCATTAACCGAATAGTCTTTTTTTTTTCTTTTCAATAAGATAAGCAGTAGGGTTTGCTCATATCATAAAGGAGGAAACTGAAACAGAGAAGTTACATAAATAACTTGGCATCAAGTAGTGATCCAATGGTCAAGTAAATTCCATATAGACTCTTGATTTTCTTAGACTCTGACTTATACTTTCTTCTTCATAGCCCTGTATTCAATAAAGTCATTTTTGTGAAATAAGTTGAAACCTTTGAACTTCTCTCTATTACTTTCTGGTATATCTTTCTTCTCTCAGATCTTGTGACAAAATTTAAAATGTGAAAATATTTTGTAAACCTACTACATGTATTTAACCCACAATCATCAATGAGTTAAAGAACTTAACAGCAATAAACTTGGTTTAATGTAAACAGCTTTAGAACAAATTAAGCTTGCCTAAGGCAATGGACTTCAACTACTAATTCAGAGTAACCTTTGAAGCTGCATGTACATGTATACATTAGTCTTTATAACAAACCATAATCTTAATTAACACAAAATAATCTAAGACATGCTGATGAGATGCCATGTGGCTTGAACAAAGCATTAAAGGTAACAGATTATTGTGTAGAGAACCTTAAGACAATTCTTGTTCCAGACAAAGAGGACTTTCTTAAATAATTCTGAACACATTTAATTTTATTCCATCCTTCATCCTTGCAAGATGTTCTTGGAAGCTGAAAATAACAAATTCCAAAGCTTTTGCTAATTAAAAGGAGGGGAACTAAAACTGTTGTACATTATGTCAATTAAATCCTTTATTTTAAAAAAAGCAGAGACCAGAACCTCTTGGAGAATATATGATTTACACCATATTCCAGTAAATTGGTGCATGAAGAGAACGTTTTATTCATTTCTCTCATGTATAGTATGTAGGACACAACGCAGTCAGTCATCTGGGAATTGAAAGAAGAATGAACTAAAGCCAGTACTATTGCTTTGGTGATATGTGGTTTAGTTTTAAAGAAAAGTGTAGTGCACTGTGAATCATGGAGGCAGCACATTGAAAAATTCTCAACCCTGTAACAAAAAGCAGATTTTTCTTCACATTTCTTCCAAGTTTTCATTTCTCATACAAATCTGAGATACAAAATATTTTGCAGACTTTTAAGGAAGCCGCAGTAGTCCTTGTTGTTTTGGGGTTTCCCAGAGAGAATCATGTTCAGAATGCCTGTTGCCAATAGGTTTATTATGTGGACTAAATAACACAACAGAGTAGACAACACCATCTACATTTTATTATAAGTGTTATTTACTGGGGTTTCCCTGAAGAAAGCTTAAGAATTCCTTCCCCATGAGTCACTGACCAAGTGATTGTTTTTTATAAATATAAACTTTCCTTCAGCTGGTTAGATTTGGAACACAATCTTCTCATCTTCTGTTGAGCTCTGGGGCTACTTTGCCTTCATCTGTAAATGATCATGTCTGTAGCCAAAAAGAGTGGTTTGAACCTGTCCACATTCTTTCCATGGAGCTATCAAGTTTAGGAAATCAGCAGCTTTTCCAAGGGAGGTTCAGAGAACCATAAGAAGGAGACCCATATTGCTATATTTTCTTTACTTTAGTAAAATATCAGGCCTTGATATAATTTCTTCAGGACCTAATAATAATTTGGGGCTTTTCTCCTCTGAGTATTTCTTTTTAATAACATTACCCATTCCCAGCACATCTCTTACATTTACAGATGAATAAGATGTGCTCTGGCTATAATCTTTGTTAAAAAAAAAAAAAAAAAGATTTCTGATTACTCTCTCATTTAATATGGCCACGGTATGGGATGGATCAAAGCTTAGGAAAATAAGAGTTAACTTTTCCCCTGTAAAATGTCTCAGTATAGGAATTATCAATACTAAAGGGGAGACGTTATTTTGAAAGAGTATTCCTGAGACCCTTCCACCCACTTTCAAGAGTGGCTATAAGAAATCTGCTGTTGCCAACTGAGTGGTGGAAAGTCACTTTTAATTACCTCTTTCCACAGCTTTTGATTTTGGGCCCAACTGATGGCGCCAGAGGCTGAACCACAGTAAGATCTACAGGCCCCCAATTTGCCAACCGGAATCTGTACAGCTTATAACACTTTCTCACAATGTTTTTTATGATGAGACTTAGCAAAGAATTTAGCCCAAACTCAGATGGATTAGGAATTACTTGAAAATATAGATGATTCTACATAGTTTAAGGTTTATATTTCTGAGAAATAGCTACCAAACTGCATTTTTATTGCCCATATGAATTTTGAAACAGTCACACTTTTATACATACATACCCACAAACCATCATGTGCCTTTATTAAGTGTATATGTAAATACTTGGCAAAATATTTTCCCCTGAAAAACATGACATTCTTTTAACCAAAAAATGCAAAGTTCTTTGGATCTTTCATGTTGTCTCAGATTGGATTTCATTATATTCAACTGTAAAAATTCATGCCACATAAATACATGCATTCCAATAATTCTAAGTAGTAGGTACAAGTCAACCGAAGTTGTTCTTTTTTCAATAGTAAGAGCCTATTAATTATCCTACTGAAAACCAAGGTTTGTAGGATTCATTAGTCTAAAGAAGATGGAACTGAAATGATTAGTTGAATTATCTATCTTTAGGAAAAGATAACAATTCAATAGAAAATAAAAATTCTCATTCAGAACTACTTAGAGGGGTGGCTAGGTGGTGCAGTGAATTGAGCACCAGCGGTGGAGTCAAGAGGACCTGAGTTCAAATCTGACCTCAGACACTTAACACTAACTAGCCATGTGACCTTGGGCAAGTCACTTAACCCCAATTGCCCTGCCTTCCTCCCTCCAAAAGAAAGACAAAAAAAAAAAGATATGGGTTAAAAAACTCTGATACTCAATTATCAATTTTATGGAAAGGTATCAGATAAAGAAATTTCTAGTTTCACTTTGTTTGAAAATGTTTGTTTCTCAAATGTGATTATTAATCTGTTGCCTAAAGATTTTCTATTTAAGTCCATTAAAGAAGATTAATTAAATATACTAGAGAAAATACTAGTTGAAAGAAAACTTTTTCTCAGGCAACTGTAGGTTTAGAGCTCGCCACATGAGTTCCTTTTCTGCCTGCTAATTTGGATCTAAGGATGTTAGGGTAATAGTTCATAGGTTTAGGATTTCAAAATATAGAGAGAATATAATAAATGCAACTATAACTCAACTATCTGTGCTTATGGGGAAACCACAGAAGTCTGGATAATTCTAAACTATAGATAATTTTTTAAAATCCTCATGTTAGTCATTAACACCAGCTTCCTTCACCATATTTATTGAATAGAATGAGTTATCTCTTATTCTCCTTTTCCTTCACAATCTCTCATTATAATAATTTGCCAAACCTAGAACTTTCATTTAAATCAATCAATAAACATTTACTAAATGATTACTATGTACCAGGCAGTTTGCTAAGTTCTGGGGATTTAAAAAAAAGAGAGAAGTAAAAGGTAGTTCCTGTTATAAAGGAGCTCACAGTCTAGTGGGGAAGATAACATGTAAACAGAAATATACAACGCAAGCTATATACAAGATATGTAGAAAATGTTTAACAGAGGGAAGGTGCTGTAGGAAATAATTGGGGGAAGACACTAGAGGGACTAGGGAAGGCTTCCAGTAAAAGATGGAATTTTAATTGGAACTTAAAGCTGGGGTTGGGGGGAGAGGGATGTTTCAGTACTCAGACTGAGGAGAGAAAGTATTCCAGGCACTGAGGAACAGCCAGAGAAAATGTCCAACACTGAATAGGCATGACTTGTTTGTGGTACAGAGAAGAGGCCAGTGTCACGGGATCAAAGAGAACATGGTGAGGAGTCAGATGTAAAAAGACTGGAAAGGTAGGAGGGCCTAGGTTAGGAAGGGTTTGGAACGCCAAGCAGAGCATTTGGTCTTGCTCCTGAAGGTGATGAGGAGCCACTGGAGTATATTGATTGGGGAAGGAGGGGTGTGACTTGATCAGAATTTCACTTAGGAAAACCTCTTGGAGAATTGACTGGAGAGATTTGACCAGGCAGACCCACCCAGGTACGAGTCAATTAAGACCTGTATGGGGCATGGAGGAGGGGGTGGAGAAGGGGCAATGTCAGGGAGAAAAGGAGGCATATTCAAGAGGTATTGCAAAAGTGAAATTTATAGGCTTTGGTAACACCGTGAATGTTGGGGTCGGGGAGAGAGGGCACATAATGAGGAAATCAGGATGTTTCTTGCTTGTAGAGCCTAAGGGCCTGGAGGATGGTATTGCCCTCTACCTTAATAGGAAAACTAGTAGTGAGGGAGGGTTTAGGGGGACAGATGAGTTCTATTTTGGACATACTGAGTTTAAGATGTCTCTTGAAAATCCAGTTTGAGATGTCTAAAAGGCAGTTAGAAATGTGATATTGGTGGTCAGCAGAAAGATTGCTACCCGATAGGTAGATCTGAGAATCATCTGCATAGAGATAGTGGTTAAATCCATGGCATACAAAGCTCATTCCACTTGGCAGAGAAAATGTAAACAAAGTCACATTTGAATTCCTGTGCCTTCTTTCCTCTCTCAATAGAACAATAACAACAGCAATAATAATAACTAGCTCTTATGTAGCACTTTAAGGTTTGCAAAGCATTTCACAAATATCTCATTTACTGCTAACAACAAACCTAAGAGTTATGTGCTATTTTATCCCCTCTGGACAGATGAGGAAACTGAGACAGAAGTTAAGTAACTTGTCCAAAGTAGCAGAAGTAGTAAGTGTCTTATTCTAAATTTGAACTCGGGTCTTGCTGACTCTAGGTCCAATGCACATCCACTTCATCACTTACCTATTTGTCAGTTAGCAACATCCTAGCCACCCTGAACAGTGGCACTATTATTTTTTTATTCTCTTGGTTTCCCTAATCTAACTTAAAAAAAAAAAAACCTTGACGAAACAAAACAAAAACCGAGGGAGCTTGGGTTTGTTGCTTGTTTTGTTTTTTCCTTAGCTTCTCTTGGTGACCTCAGCTTATTCTGACCTTTTATACTTTGGAACTTTTCACCTCTGGAACTTTGCCATTCTCTTATATTCATCTTTTTTTTTTAACCTGCTCCTACCTACATATTCTTTTAGCTTTTAAAAGTCTGAGTGGGTTGGTCAGTTCCCTTTGTGTCCACCTCAGTCTCTCATGACAGCACCTATTTCTCTTCCTCATCAGAAGTATTTCTCTCTGTGTCTTCAGAACTACATTCTCAAGAATTTCACTTCCTTCCTTTATTGCCTATTATCAGATAAGATTTTAAAACTACAAAACTGTTCTCATTTTTTCTCTACTTTTGAATATCAGTGATGAAGCTTTCAAATAATTTCATTCTTTAGTCAGTGAAATCATCTTCTTCCCTTACACTAAAACAATAAATCTGTCACTCTCTAGGGTAGGGAGAGAGTAATAGAGGGATGTGCTGTTCACATCTGCCTTAGTTATGGGGCATGGGGCAGGGGGAGCTACAAATACCCCAATTCTACTAGGATATTTTAGTATTTGAAAAAATATTAAACCATAATTTGGAAATTTACAGTAAAGATATTATATTTCAGTAACAAATTTAGTCTCTATTTAATTTATAATTTTTACCAACCAGGAAAAAAAGATGTCATTTCTTTCTTGTCTGTCTTAACCTGGCCAAGGTTAAGAGTCTATTCTAAAATCTTATCTCCTATTGAAAGTCTGGAAAGAAAGGTCAGTAGAAGTAAATCCCTGCTTATTGGGAAGAAGAGTTTAGCCTCAAAATTTTAATAGATTACAAATAGCTGGGAGAGCTGTTTTATGTATGAAACTATATTAATATTCTCCACACTTCTAAGATCCCTTTCTAAGATGTTTTTGCAATAGTCTTTATGGCTCAACTGGCTGCCACCCTTTAAAATTTCTAAGGTAAATATAACCTTATGCTCTCAGGAAAACTTCTGAAGTGGAAGCATCAGTTTTTCTAACTTTATTGCTTGAACTTATCTTTAAGGGTAATGGGGAAAAATACAGGAGGATAAAGAGAGAGAGAAAGTTCGGTCAAAGGACTAGCCAAATTTTAAATGACTGTAACACTGCTTCCCAAAGCCCATAGGTGGTCAATCTGAGGGGACTACTGGGCAGCCAGGGCATCCTGGCTATCTCTTACCTATCCAAATATCTCCTCCCAGAGTCAAGCTATCACACAGCCCCTAGCTTTTGGGGCACCCAGAATTCTCAGTCCTAAGACTTGGCCCAAGACCTTGAATATGTACTCACCAGGTTCTCTGTGTGACCAATTTGATCCCATTTAGGTTAACCCTGCCCAAGCTCCATCTAGAGCCAGGGCAGACTATCAAGGATCCCACTTCTGACACCAAATTATTTGTGACTAGCAAACCCAAACCTAAAAAAAAAGTTTCAGAAAGAAGTTTATTAAATTGTTCTCCAGAAGGGAGAGTCAGAAAAGATGTGACTCACTCTCTCAACCCTCTATAAGTTTTATATTATGTAAGATTCAAACAAGGCCACAACCACATAGGCAGTTTCAGGGGTGCAAAGACACAACTGCTTGATGTTAGAAATTTCCAAGGAATATAGATTATTTGAGATGTATATAAGGAGGTAATTCCAAACATTTCAATAAGTTTGGATGAGATCAAAACAAAAGCTTTGAATGAAATCCATAAAGATTAGAAAGATCCAAGCATTCCAATAAAGGTTATCACAATAAAAGATTATTACAATATAAAATTTTAAAAGCTTATTAACAATGAAGTTTTCCCATACATAACAGGCCTACACTTAGAATATAGATAGCAATGACTTGGCTGTGCTAGAAATAAAAACATCTCACACTTGATGCCAACCACTGAACATTGTTTCCCTACTTTCCATGTTAACTGAGGTTCTCAGCTTTTTTAAATGAACTGCTTATCTATACCTCATTTCCTAAGCAAATAGAATCTTTACATCTTTTTTTATTAACAATTTGACAGCCACAACCAACTTCCTTTTTTTCCTAAACTTTACAACTGCACTCAACTGTCTTTAACTTTTCACACTAACCTCTTATTTCACCAGTTTGTTTTCATTATCAAATTTATTTACTTTTTTCTTATTTCCTTTTTTATTTATTACCTCCTTTGCACAGATCAAATGTGTGTTTAAGAATCATCACCCTACCTTTCTCCATTATTTTATCTCTTTAAGTGACCTTAACCTGTGATGTCTCAGTACAAGAACCATTCATTCAGTTTTTCTCTCTCCATTCTTTTATATAATATACATTTTACACTTCACTCTTGCTTCATTTATTGTCATATACATTCTCATTTTATTCTTTCAGTGACTCTTAGACCAGGTGATAATATTACTATTGATTCCTCCTAGCAACATGCAAACATTCATTTATCTAGTTGGCCTTTTCATGCTATATGGTTTTATTTACTTTTCTTAAATTTCTTTTTTGATTAATTTACATGTCAAATCCTTACTAACCACTAACTTTTTCAATAGGAATGATTTAAATTCTGCCTTTCTGTTGAAAAATCCACTTTTTTTTCATGATGATTAAGTTCAGCTATATGGATATTTTATTTCAGGGTACAAAATTATTTCCTTTTTTGGAATATCATATTCCACATATTTTTTTCATTTCCCATGATTAGTCCTTTTCATTTCCCACAATTAGATGCCACAATAGCCTTATTCAATTTGGATTTTTGTCCTTTTCTACATAGAAGGCTCCCTTTCTCCTGGATGTTTGCAAGATTCTTTGTTTAGGACTAAAGTCTTGAAACTTAGTGACTACCTTTCTAGGTTAGTTGAATTTGGGGTTTATACAGATGTATCCCATGTATTTCATCTATCCATACTTAGCTTTCTATTTCCAATTCTTCAAGTCAGGTTTCTTATATGATTTCTTGAAGTACCACATTCAAACTTTTTCAAGTATTCTTCAACTTTCAGCTTTGGTCTATTTCTTTTTTCATCACTGTGTTTTTGTATTCTTTCTACCATTCTTTTTTTTTTCAGAGACCCTACCATGTCATTGAGCAGCTAGGTGGTGTAATAGATAAAGTGTTAGGGCTGTAATCAGGAAGATTCATCTTCCTGAGTTCAAATCTGGCCTCAAAAACTTACTCTGTGACCCTGGGCAAGTCACTTACCTGTTTCCTCAGTTTTCTCATCTGTAAAATGAGCTATAGAAGATGGCAAACCACTCTAATATCTTTGCCACAAAAATCTCAAATAGGATCATGAAGATTTGGACAGGCCTAAAAATGACTAAACAATAAAAACCATGCTATTAAAATTTTCCATCTTCTAATCTATTGAGTCTTTTTTTAAACCTTCAAGACCTCTAATTTCCTCCCTTATCTATTCCTTTAATTTTTTATCAAATTTCTCAAACACTGTGGGACTTGTGACATTTGTTCATTTTCATTTCTTGGGATCTAGTTGTAGTCATTGCAACATTATTTCCTTTCTCTGGATAGTTTTCATATTATTTTATCCCATGATTATTCTTCATTGTGTGATGAGGTCCTTCTTAGTCTCTTTTTTGTGAGAATTTTCATGTGAAAATTCCTTTACTATATCCTCATTCCTTTGTTATTGTCATTCTCTTCTGGTGGATATCTTTCTGTTTTGAGGTAATAAAGGGGAGTTGTGCTTGGAGAACCACTACTACAGCCACCTTGCTAAATTTCCCACATCTATATTTTTATGTTTTACTTTTTTTTTATAGACAATAACTAAGCGGTACAATATCCAGATCTGCCTAGGATATAAAAACCAACTGTGCAGTCAGGAAGACAGGAGTTTAAATTGAGTCTCAGACAATTACTAGCTTTGTGACTCTGGGCAAGTCACTTAACCTCTGTTTGACTCAGTTTCCTTCTTTGTAAAATGGGGATAATAATAGCACCTACTTCCCAGGGTTGTTTTGAGGATCAAGTGATACAATAACAAGTGTTTACCACAGTGTCTACCACATAATAACATATACATGTTAGCTATTATTATAACTACAAATAATAACACAGACCTTAGAATATCTGCAGTTTAATTGCTTCATCTGGAAATGAAGTATTTTTCGTTGTTGTCTGCTGCCGTGCCTAGCAAAGAGGCTGAAGTTATCATTTATAAAAACAATTAATAGGGCATAAGTTAATAAGCCTATAAAAGATAATAGAAAGAAGTATGAAATAGCCCAAAGAAAGGGATGGACCAGAGACTTAGATGAATAAATCATTCTTTATGCAAATTGGGAACTTGTGAAACAGTGCTATTTCATATTCATACCACGAAATAGTACCTAACATATTCACTGAGTGAGATTCAACCCTTGATACGTTACTAAGCTCTAACTTCTGTGAGGGCACAAAGCATGTCTGATAAAAATTTTGTATCACTCTTGGTGCTTGGCACATAGCATTTGATTGCCATCTGTTTAATTATGTTCATTTGGACATGTCTAATTTCCATAAATCTTTTTTTTTTCTCAAAAATATACATCTCAGAAATCTGGATAGCAAATTCATGGATATTAGATTTATCTAAAAATAGATTACCTATTCTCACTTTTAAAATCTCTGATCTGGGCTAAAGTCCCCCATGGATACCGCCCTTATATCAATTTCTCTTGATTCCTGTGTTTGCATTTAGAGGTTTCTCCTCAGCTCTGATTTTTCTTCAGGAATGCTGGAAACTCTTTTATTCTATTAAAGGTTAAACAATATTGGAGATGAAATAACTTTATTAGATTTGAAAATTCGGGGGTGCCACTATCCAGTGATAGCAGTTCTGGTGTGTTTCTGTGATGTTTTGCTTTACATTTTTGTACTTACTGTGTAAATTGTAGTCTTGGTTCTGCTTACTTCATCCTGCCTTAGTTCATACAAATCTCCACGGTTTTTTTTTTTTTCATTCTTAACTAGAAAGAGAGAGGAGGGGAAAGGGAGAGAGAGAAAAAGAGAATTTCCACATAGAAAGGAGTGTGTACTTAACTGTGGATCTTTATCTCACATAGCTTATTGGTTTAAACAATGTAATAAACACAACACATTCAGAAAACAAAGTCTATTTCTGAGATTGGCTGTAGTTTGTAGGTTATTCAAGATCTTAGAATTTGGATCTAAAAATCATCTTATAGATTATCTAGCTAGTCTAGCCTCCTTATTTTACAGAGGAGAAAAATAAGGATGAGCAAGATTAAGAGACTTTTCCAAGGTCACATAGGCAGTTAGTGGCAGAGCTGTGATTTGGAATTAGAAAACATGTATTTTCCAAATTTAAAGCTAAAATTAAATCCAGATTCTTAACAGACAATATTTCTGCCACAGGATTTATTGGAATAGAATAAATGAAGATGGAGCTCTCTGTGTAGGTTAGATTGGGTAAGTAGTACTTATACCTCTGGGACAAATTAGCATGAAGACAGAGGGTTATGCAACATCATACCAGTGATTCATTAACATGTGAATAGTTATTTGATATTGCTAGTGATTATCATTATAAAAACACTGAATCATCATTTGTTTAAAACAGCTTATCCAAAACCATTCTGTGGGTACCATAGTAAAGTCCAAAATAACTAAACTGATTTCCATTCTGTCTGCTTAAAAACTTTAAACATCTTCTCCCAGTTTCTAGTGCAGACCAAATAACTCTCTTCTCAATTATTGTTTTGTATATTTGCAATAAATTGCATTATTAATCATAATTTACATTGTATTTATAAATATATGTATATGTGTATATGTATGTATGTGTATATATATGAAACTCTCAGTTGATTTTTCTGTTTCTATAGAGAATATCACTAATCCTTCTAATCACCCTATACCCTTGGAGTCATTGCTGACTCCTTCTTCTTCCTCACTCCAATATCCAGTAAGTTATAAAGTCAACTCTACCTCCATAGTATCTCATATCCATCACCTTCTCTCAATTCAAATGACCATCATCCTAAATTAGATCCTCATCATTTCTTGCTTGGACTTCTGCAGAAGCCTCTTAGTCTCCTTTCTTCCAACCTCCCCTTTGCTAATCCTTGATTCACTTTGCTGCCAAATTGTAAGGCTAATCATGTCACTCCCCTGCTCAAGAAGCATAAGTACTCAAGATTTGAATGTATTTACCTCTGTTTGTTAAGTCCTTCATACTATGACTCCAAACTTCTTTCCATATTGTTCTCTTTCATGTACTCTACTATGCTTCCTCATACTAAGTCTTATCACCATGCCTTTTCACAAGCTTACCCAGAGTCCTAGCATGTTCTCGCTCCTCACCTTATAATCTCTAGCCCTCCTCAAAGTTCAAGTCAAGTGCCACCTCCCTAAGACTCTTCTGAATCTTCACAATTTCTCGTACTTCCCTCATGAAAAAATTATATTGGATTTATTTGCTTTACGTATATAGTTGTGTGTATGTGTATGTGTGTGTGGGGGGGTGTATGTGTGTGGTAAGGGACTGTCCTCCACATGTAGCATGAGGGTATCATTGTGCAGCTTGAAGGGAGGCAGAGTAGATATGTCTAGCCTCTTCTCCTCTATGCTTTTCCAGTAGATACTTTAATTCCTTCTAGGAGGGGGAAGCAGAAAGTGGAAGGCAGGGGATCAATCACTCTGCTCTCCTAAGAGGGAGGGGGCACAGTACTAGAATTAGGTCTATCTGCTCCCTTAAATATTGTTAGTCTAAGGTGGGAGATCTTCAGGTTCAATCTAACTTCTGAATACTCTTTCATTAATGGAAGGAAGCAAGATCAACCAACAAATACCTTTTCCCAACAAATACCAATTCCACAATGAATACACCTAACACTTGGGATATCCATTTATCCAAATTGGTATCAAAATAGAAGTCAGAAGAAGAAAAATACACATGCACATATGTGTGTACATATATCTATATCTATGTGGATAGATAGATAACTATAGATGTAAGTATATTCCCTTCAGTGATATATGTACCAGCACATTCATAACTACTTAGCATGTGTGACTTATCTATCTATCTATCTATCTATCTATCTATCTATCTATCTATCTATCTATCTATATGTATGTATGTGTGTTGTACACCAGACAATACAGAGTGAAGAAGCTCTCCTACCTATAAGATAACTCAGTTCAACTGAGATAAAGAGTCCCTGAAAGTCTCCTTCTGTCTGTGAGAGGAACAAGACAAAGACTGCCAGAATCTTTTCCTTCAGCAACCTAAAGTGGAGTTTGCCTCTTCCATATTCTCTCTTGAAGCTGGAAGCTCCTAAAGTGATCACAGAGCCCAAAGAAGACATAAAGTTTGAAGAGAACTGAAGAACTCTCCTCTCCTCAAAAATTTTTATATTTATACATATTGCTTCTTGGGGACTGAGACTATTTCATTTTGTCTGTCTCCAGAGTGGAGAAAGAATTCCCTCCTCACCATCATAAATAAATAAATAGAATTCAATGCAATCTAACAATTATTAAGCACAACACTATGTTAATAGTTCTTTATGATTAAGGCTAAACCAGAATCATGTAAGAAAGCCCAAGAATCCTATATGTTAGACCACTAAAATATGATTTTCTGTCCTATTTTTCTATATCTCTAAAGAATATTATATAATTTCCCAGTAACCTATTCTCAATCCATTTGGAAGATTTCATTTCTGACCTAATTTTCTCTGACATTTCCCCCTTTTCAATATAAAAAAAACTGATGAAAAATTGAAACCCAAGGGGTTTTTTTTGCACTAATAATAATGGATCATTAAATTTACAGATTTAATTTTTCCATATAGCATATATATTCCATTGTCTCTATGGATCTATAATCTCACTGCATAATCTATGATGCTCCCTTCAGTTGTATATGTACCAGCACATTCATACCTACTTAGCATGTGTGACTTATCTAAATTATCTCTGATATCCTATACAGAGGGTCCTCCAAATATATTGGATATTATTCTCTATGTTTGCACCTTATATGAACACCAATAAAGTACATGGGTTAGCCCTCACTCTTATTCCATGATTGATAAACCACTTTTTCAGTCATATGCCTCTATTATAATATCTTTCATATAATTCTCTGTGTACAGTTCTTCATCAATAATATGCTAGAACTTATTTACAACTATCATGCATCTTTCCATTTTCCTTGTTTAAGTGACGTTCTTAAGAGACTGTGGTATTCTATGACTTGTGATTATACAGCATTAACAGAATAATATTGGCATTAAAAAAAAAGATGGTGTTTTGTTTCAGAGAGAACCTCAGGGTCATTAAAAATATTGTCCTTTCACAAATGTAATTCACCCTACTCTTTTCCTTCCATTCAATTCTAGGCCCAGTCATTATCTATC
Organism: Petaurus breviceps papuanus; assembly: GCF_028583685.1. Classification (NCBI taxonomy): domain Eukaryota; kingdom Metazoa; phylum Chordata; class Mammalia; order Diprotodontia; family Petauridae; genus Petaurus; species Petaurus breviceps. The sequence continues at coordinate 9,282,570 of NW_027187313.1, read as the reverse complement.
TCTCTATTCAAAGTACATGCGGTATCAATCCAGTATCACATTGGAGTCTGGACACTGGGCATTCTTCATTCACTGACTTATTTCACTATTTGGATATTTAAGTAAAAATCTTTGAATGATGATAGATCTAACTTAAGAGATACTGCAGTGTTTTGTGACTTGATGCAATTAGCACATTGTCATCTGCAAACAGATTTAGCTGGAGAACTTTATCAGCAAAGAATAATTCTTCCATTTATACGCTGTACTGGATAGCTTTTTGACAGTGGCCAGCACTCTTGGTGAATGTAGTTCTCCCCATTTTAGGTCTTACTTGATATTAGTAAACAGAGAGCTTTTGTTTTTTGTTTGTTTTAAATTTTATTTTTTAATTTATGGAATAAAAAATAATTTCCATAACAGTACAATAAAAAAAATTATTGTACATGAAATTGTAAATCTACTATGCACCACTTACGCTATTCCTTTCAAACATACAACAAAATTATCACGTAAATTTCTTTCTTATTTCTTTTTTTCTTCATTCCCCCTGCTGCTCCATATATGTACATATAATATATATATATATATATGTGTGTGTGTATAAAATTATTCTACACATGCTTCTATTTATCAGTTATTTCTCATGGATGCCGATTAGCATCTTTTTTCATATGTCCTTTATAGTTAATTTGGGTATTTATAATAATCAAAATAACTTATTCACTCAAAAGTGATTCTTAAAACAATATTTCTGTTATGGTATACAGTGTTCTCTTGGTTCTTCTCATTTCACTCTTCATTATTTTATGCAAGTCTTTCCATGTTTTTTCTACAATCATTGAACTCATCATTTTTTATAGCACAGTAGTATTCCATCACAATCATATACCAAAAATTGTTCAGCCATTCCCCAATTGATGGACATCCCGTTCTTTGCCCCCACAAAAGAAGCTGCTATAAACATTTTGAATATATAGGTTCTTTTCATTTTTCCCTAATCATCTTTGGAAACATATTAAGCAGTGGTATTGTTGGGTCAAAAGGTATGGGTAGTTTAATAATTCTTTGGTCATAATTACAAACTTTTCTCCAAAATAGTTGAATCAATTTACAGTTCCCCCAATAATGAATACATCCAACTTTTCTACATCCTCTCAAACATTTGTCATTTTCCCTTTCTATCACTTTAGCCAATCTGGTAGGTGTAAAATGATAGCTCAAGGTTGTTTTAACCTGCATGTCTCTGATCAATAATGATTTAGAGCATTTTATATGACTATAATTGTTTATATTTCTTTAATGGAAAACTGCCTGTTTATATATTTTGACCATTTATCAATTGTGAAATGACTTTTATTCTTATGGATTTGACAAAATTCTTTATAAACTTTAGAGGTGAGAACTTTATCTAATAAACTGTCCATGAAAACTTTTTTCTCCAATTTTCTGCTTTCCTTATAATCTTGGCTATAATTTTTTTATTTGTGCAAAGCCTTTTTAATTTAATGTAATTGAAACTATCCATTTTGCACCCAATTTCACTCTTCATCTTGTTTATTCATGAATTGAATTTATTCATAAACCTTCATAAATCTGATAAGTAATATGTTCAGTGTTCTTCTAATTTTCTTATCAAACTTCTCTTTATATCTAGGTCATGTATTCATTTTGACCTTATCTTGGTAAATGGTGTGAGATGTTGGTCCATGCCCAATTTCTGCCATACTGTTTTCCAAATTTCCCAACAATTTTCTACCAAATAATGAATTCTTATCCCCAAATCTTGTCTTTACAATTGTCAAATACAAGGTTATTATGTTTATTTGATGCTATAAATTGTATGTCTATTCCATTCCATTGATCTACCTTTCTATTTCTTAGCTAGTACCAGATAGTTTTGATAATTACTGCCTTATAATACAGTTTAAGATCTGGTACTGCTAAACTTCCTTCCTTTATACTTTTTTTCATTATTTCAGAGAGCTTTTGAATAGTACTATCTTTAACATGATTTTAGCATATGCATAGGAAATGACTTTAGTAAATAAAGCCCTTAAATTATTTTCTCAACCCTAATTCTGTTCTATGAGATAATACTATTCATTTTCTACCATTCCCCTTCATAAGCTTTTACCTATTTGTTTATATTCTAAACCCATTTTGTTCTTCATTGCTACATCTCTGAGCTTCCAAGAGTAAGCAAGTACCTAATCTCTTTTTGACTCTTGCTTTTTTACATTAGTTATATTTCATCCTTAGGAAATTATTATTATTATTATGTATATCACACATATGTATTTTTCTATTTCCTGGGGTAGGGGGAACCCAGTGTGCATCAGTAGCTTATTTGAATGGGTCAGGCTGGAAATATCTTAATTGCTTGCCATTATCTTTTCTTTTTATTTTCTAATATGGCATTGATTTTGATCTTTATTCTAACAACTCCTCTGTTTGCCTCTATACAAAATATGTAGGTGATGCAGGATATTCAAAAATGTCTCACATTTTAAGCTAGTAAGATATATGTGTAGTCAGTTTTAATTTGTGTAATTTCCTGTGTTCAGCACCACCCAACTCTCTTCTTTAAAAAAAATATAATGAAAAGCTATAGATATAAGACTTCTTAATAGACTACATGTTTTTGGTTTCTTTTATTTTTCAATCCTGAGCCATATTTTTCACCATCCTATCTTAGCCCTACTTTGAATTGAAATTCATTGAATAAAAGTGTATGTTAATTCCAACTAGATAGAAGACCTAACTCAGTGAGGCAAAATATGACTTCCTAATTATCATTATAATATGAAAAATATGTTCTATGACTGGTCTATGGTTCTGGGTGGATATACTTCATTTCAAAAGAAACAGGATGTTAAGGGAAGTGTGGTAGAATTCTATATTGAGAAGGTATACTCATGAGGAAATCTAGGAACAAGAGTAAGGAAGCATGATGGAAAATATTTGAGTGAAATTCAATGGAGAAGAAACAGAAATGACTTTGTTCTTGAAGTATCATATTACTGTTATACTATCAAATTATACTACAGACCTCATTGACAGAAAAAGGAAATAGATGAGGCATTTGAGAAACAGATCATAAGCTTGGTACACAGTCTTGTTGACTGATTATATAGCAGCAATGGAGGACTTTAATTATCTGGACATTTAATTGGAGTTCTCTCTGCTAAAACCAGAGAAGTTATTAAATTCTTACCTTGCCTTAAAGATAATTTCAATCTTTACATGGACAGGGGAACCAAAAGGGAAATTTCTCTGTTGGATTTTATTCTCGTTAACTGAAATCTGGTTGCTATAGTAGAAATGATAGAAAACCTGAGGGAAAGTAACTATTAAAAAAGTGATTGTTAAAAGAATACTTTTTTACTCTTTAGAATATTTTACTCTTGGAATATTCTAAGATATCTTCTCATTTTGAGTAGAAATTTTAAGGTCTTATGTGATCCAGTTCTTAAGTTCCTTAGTATTTCAACTACTGCCTTCTCTCATGTTCACATGATGCTGAACAAAACTAGGGAAAATGATGAAATTATATTGACTGGGCCTCCTAAAAATTTGTTATATAATCCTTCACATTTCCATAATTGACTCACTATCACACTCACTTCCGTAGCTTTCCCAAACCTCTTCAACCCTCCTTTAGTCTCCCAAAATTCTCCCTCCCCCCACCCTCTTGCTGAGAACTTTGCTGTATTGAAACAATTCACCAAGAGTTCCCTCTTCTCTTCTTCTTATCTCCCATCACTCAGATGCCTTCCTCTGCTTAATCTTTCTTCCCCATTATCTCATATGAAGGAGAGGTCCTTCTCCTTGCCAAGGCTAACCTCTCTACATGCACAAATTATTCTAATCTAGCCCATCTTCTCTATCAGATTTCCCCTTTCCCCAAATTTCAGTCTTTTCTTATATATTGAATATAGCCCTGATTCCTAAAAACATGCCAGTCTCTCTTGTTCTCAGAAAATACTCACTTCATCCACCCATCCCCACTACATATCATACCATATTATTCCTTTTATGACAATTCTTTGAGAAGACCATCTACAAGTGGCACCTTTGCTTTCTTTTTCCTCATTCTCTTCTTAACTTTTTGCATTCTGGTCTCTGTTATCATTTTTCAACTGCAACACTTTTTTCATAACTACCATTGATCTTCTAATTGCCAAATTCAATGGCCTTTCCGGTCTACATCCTCATTAACTTCTCTTCAACCTTTGACATTATCACCCTCTTCTCTTTGTTATTTTCTTCTAAATTTTCATGACATTGTTCTCTCTTAGTTCTCCTGATACCAGTCTTAAAGTTCCTTCTCAGTCTTTTTCAATGGATTTTCATCCAGACCATATATACCCCTAACCATGAGTGTCCCCGATGGTTCTGAAATGTTTCACTTGGTGATCTCATTAGCTCCCATTAATACAATTATCACCTCTATGCAGAAGATTCTCAGATCTACTTGTCTAGTACTAAATAATCTGCTGACCTTCAGTTTCAAATCTTCGAGTACCTATTAGACCTCTTGAACTGGATGTCTTTTAGACATCTTAAATTCAACATGTCCAAAATTGAATCTTTACCACAAAATATCTTGACCAAGATACCAAGTCTACTCTTCCTAAGTTCCCTGTTACTTTCAAATGTACCACTCTCCTCCCAGTCACCCACTCTCAAAAACTAGATTTTATCCTCAACTTCTGTCTTTTTCTCACTCCCCATATCCAATGTGTTATTAAGTCATATAGATTCCACCTTCATAACATCTCTCATCTATGCTTGCTTCTCTCTTCTTACACCGCCACCATCTTGGTTCTAGGTTTTCATCACCTCATTCCTGGACTGTTGCAATAGCCCACTGGTTGGTGTGCCTGCCTCAAATCTCTCCCCTCTATAGCCTATTCTGTATTCAGCTGTCAAATTTATCTTCCTAAAGCTCAGATCTCTCTGTGTCTTCACAACCCTCATTCAATAAATGCCACTGGTTCCTTATTACCTCAAAGATCAAAGATAAATCCTTTGTTTAGTTTTTAAAGTTCTTCATAACCTAACCCCTTCCTACCTTTCTAATCTTCTGTCACCTTATTCCCTTCGACTCTGAAATACAGTGACACTGACCCCTTTGCTCTTCCTCAAATACTCTATCCTAACTGTACATTTTCCCTTGCTGTCCCCTATGCCTAGAATGCCTCCTCCTCTTGTTCAACTTCTAGCTTCTTCGACTTCCTTCAAGTCCTAGACAATATCCCACATTCATCAGGAATTCTTTGCAATTCTTCCTTAATGCTAGTGCCTTCCCTTTGAAATTATCTTCAGTTTGTCCTGTCTATATCATTTGTAGATAGCTGTTTGTTTGTTGTCTTTCTCCCCATTAGATCATAAACCTTTTAAGGTCACGGGATATTTTTGCATTTCTTGACATAAGAAGTACTTAATAAAAATGCTTACTCACTTGATTCTTTCTGGATATTTATAGTAATTTTTCTTTAAAACATTGTAACTCTGAATTGTGGCTATAATATTTCTGGAATTTTTACTTTTAGGGTTTATTCCAAGAATAAATTAATGAATTCTTCTATCTTTGTCCTTTGGTTCTAATAGATCAAATATAGAGTCCCAGACTTTTAAAAAATATGATTTTCATGAAAGTCCAATGGTTCTTAAATGTTCTCCCTTTGACCTATTTTTTTTATATTTTTAGGGCTGCTAGCTGTCTTTTTATGAAACTCTGGTGTGAAAGAAGTAATTTACTATAAATTCTCATTAAATTTCTTGATCATTATTTAGTCTGCTATAAACTTTAGGATTTTTCCTGAGTAGGTATCTGGGAGCTGTGTAATTTGTCTCCCACTAAACAGTCAACTTGGTAGGAAGTCCCTAACTTAGATTTTAAAAAGAAATGTACAGAACGTAGAAGCAAGGCCAAGTAATGAAAGAAAAATATAAGTGCATATCATAATCCTATACAAATAGTGTTAGGAATGCTAAGGTCCAAAATGAGCTCAGGCTCACAAAAAAACATAAGGTCATCAAAAAGGATTTGTTGTTTTTTTAGCTCTCTTGGGAAAAAGGAGAATCGAAGAAGATATAGATCCTCTTCTTGGGAGAGAAGAGACAATAACTGACTCTTTTCAGTCATGACATGTCATGGTTTCTACTTTCTCTGTCAAGAATGACCTTTGTACTGGAAATGACAGAAAAATTACTAACAGGAGTTTGATAATCAAGATAACTAAGATTAAAATAAAAGAGCACTTAGTTGCCTTGGATGAATTCAAGTCATCTAACACAGAGGAACTACATCCTCAGATACTAAACAAAGTGGCAGATATAATTGCTTAGCCACTTGCAGAGATTTTTGAAAAATCCTGGAAAGGAGGAAAGGTAGCCCAAGATTGGGGAAGGATAAAAGTCTTGATTTTAAGAAGGAAGACAACAGACTATGCAAACTATTTGCTTCAGATGGTGACTTTGATAGCCAGGGAAATTCCAGGACTGATCACTAAAGAGATGATTAGCAAACATCTAGATAGGGAAGTAATGATTACAAAGAGCCAGTCTGACTTCCCCTGAGTAGGTTGAGCTGGACTTATCTCCTTTGTTGACAGGATTATTAAACTAGTAAATGAAAAAGCTGTTGCCGATTAGAGTTTACCTAGATTACCTAGATTTTAGCCAACCTTTTTGTTAAATTACTTCATGAAAGTGGAAAAGAGAGATATTGATTAAACAATAATACAACCAGATGGATTCAGAAGTGTTTGTAAGGCAAGACAAAGAATAGTTGTTAATGGTTCAAATGCCAGCATAGCACAAGCCATGCCCCTGGGAACTGTACCGTTAAACATTTTTATTAATAACTTGGATGAAGGCTTAGGTGGCATGTTCATCAAATCTGTAGACAGCAAAATCTGGAAGAGACTAAGAAGTGGTCAAACAGATAGGAGAACACATTTTATAAATGTTAATCATAAATATAAATATATATTACAAAATGCTAAAATGACATATATATTTCTTTAGAAACTGAAATTTTGTGATCTCTTTACAAATGGACAAGACTTTTAGTTTTTTTTTTAATTTCATCTCATTCTATCATACCACCTGTCCCCTTGCGTCCCCTCTAAGAATGATATTTAATTTTTCAATGACATAGAAGTATTCATCTTTTTCCTTCATGGAGATGTCATTCTGAGACTGTTTTGCCACGTCTCCCTATAATGTAAGCTTCTTCAACGAAGGGATTATTTCATTCTTTGAATTTGTATCCCCAATACCAAGTACGATGCCTAGCAGTTTGATTAATTTCTGTAAGCAATATTATACCCAGTTCCCTTACTACTGTCCAACTGAGTATAGAAAGGAGAGGATCTTTCCATTCTTCTTAGATTCTAACCTAGATATATACTTCTCAAATTCTGAATACTTATGTAGCACAGCAAAATCCCTACTTAGGTGAATTGGGGAAATGGCGAGGGCATTCTAGGAAATAAGGAAGTGTTATGTTTTGGTTTGGTTTGGTTTGGTTTTTCCTTAGTCTCTATTCAACCTTCCTCCACTAAGCATTGCTTGACCACTCTTCTTTTTATGAATATATAGACAGGTTAACCCTTATACTCTCTTCATAGACTGGTTAAACTTTGTACACTCTTTGGCTGGCTTCACAATGCTGAACCTGAACATAAGAAAAGACAACTATCTTCTTCCTACATTAATTCTATTTTCCATATCTGAATAAGCACAACTGCATATGAAAAGACCAATAAGATTTGAACTTGCCCTAATGTATAAGCCAGTACCTTTGTTCTCAGCTGTTCATCTGCATAAGACCCAATATGAATATGGCAAGTGTACCTGATTGGGATCATAAGTAAAGGTATCATCCCTCGCTGAGGAAAACTATCTCTAATCCAGGTAGAATTGTCCAGCAAGAGAGAGCAGGCCTCTCCCAACTCCTGCCTAGAGGTGATGAACAACAGAATTCAGGCTCTGAGGAAGTCAAGATAAGGGACTTTTGCCAGTCCTAGCCTAAGGGTCATGACTCTTACTGAAGAGAACTGTTAACACTAAGCTGAGGCAGAAGATGGAACTAGTGAAGACTATAGCTGCCCACCAAAAAGTGAACCCAGGAAATCTAGTACATCACTCTCTCCAGCAAAAGCACAACATCCTGTGAAGAGTCCAGCCACAAAGTAATCTGCCCAGCTCAATCTGGCAATAGCTGTCCAATGGCAGATACACCTGCCCAGTCCAGTTCCACAGCAGCCAATTGATCTGCCTGACCTAGCAGGTCTGAAATTAAGCATCCTGCCCAGTCAAACCAAGTAGCAGCAGAACCTGGTGAGGAACCAATTCCACTGCAGGGTGATGTGCTTGATCTAGTCTAACAGCATATTGCCCTGTCCAGTTAAGATGTTATACCCTCTAAATTAATGAAAAGAAATGCAAGAGAAGGCAGCCTAGCCACACCAGATCTAAAACTGTATTATAAAGCAGAAATCATCAAAACTGGCTAAGAATTAGAGTGGTGGATCAGTGGAATAAGTTAAGCATACAAGACACAGTAGTCAATGATTATAGTAATCTACTATTTGATAATCCCAAAGATTCTAGTTTCTGGGATAAGAACTTACTATTTGACAAAAACTGCTGAGAAAACTGGAAAATAGCATGGTAGAAATGAGGCATAGACCAACATCTTATACCATATACCAAGATAAGGTCAAAATGCATCACATAAAAGGTGATAATATAAGCAAATTAGGAGACCAAGGAATAGTTTACCTGTCAGACCTATGGAGAAGGGAAGAATTTATGACCAAACAAGAAACAGAAAACATTATGAAATGCAAAATGGATAATTTTGATTACATTAAATTAAAAAAGTTTTGCACAAACAAAGCCAATGCAACCAAGATTAGAAGGGAAACAGAAAGCTGGAAAACAATTTTTTCAGTCAGGGTCTCTGATAAAGGCCTCATTTTTAAAATATATAGAGAACTGAATCAAATTCATAAGAATACAAATCACTCCCCAATTGATAAATTATCAAAGGATATGAACAGGCAGTTTTCAGAGGAAGAAATTAAAGCTATCTATAATCAAATGAAAAAAATGTTCTAAATCACTATTGATTAGAGAAATGCACATTAAAACAACTCTGAAGTACCATAACACACCTATTAGGAGGGCTAATATGATGAAAAAAAAAAGGGAAAATGATAAATGTGGGAGAAGATGTGGGAAAATTGGAACACTAATGGAATTGTGAACTACTCCAACCATTCTTAAGAGCAATTTGGAACCAGACCCAAAGTGCTATAAAAATGTGCATATCCTTTGATCTAGCAATACCAATACTAAGTTTGTATCTTGAAAAAAAACATAAAAAAGAGAGAAGGATCCCCATGTGTAAAAATATTTGTAGTAGCTCTTTTTGTGTTAGCCAAAAAGTAGAAATTGAGGGGGATGCCCATCAATTGAGGAATAACTGAACAAGTTGTGGCATATGAATGTAATGGAATACTATTGTTCCATAAGAAATGATGAGCAGGCAGATTTCAGAAAAACCTGGAAAGATTTACATGAACTAATGCTGAGTGAAGTGAGCAGAACCAGGAAAATATTGTATACAGTAACAGAAGTATTATGTAATGACCAAGTTTGATAGACTCAGCTCTTTTCATCTAAGACAAAAGACTCTGGATGCTATTCGAATCCAGAGAAAGAAATACAGTCTGAATGCAGATCAAAGCATGCTGTTTTCTCTCTCTCTCTTTTTTCTTTCTTGTAGTTTTTCCCTTTTGTTCTGATTTTTCTTTCACAACATAACTACTGTGGAAATATATTTAATATGATTGTATAATGTATAGCCCATATCAGATTGCATGCTGTCTTAGAGAGGGGGGAGGGGAAGGAGAGAGAAGAATTTAGAACTCCAAATCTTATAAAAGTGAATGTTGAAAACTAAAAATAAATAAATTGTTTTTTTTTTTTAATGAAAAGGGCGAATTTACCACCAATGAAGAGGAAATTAAATAAAAAATTAGGGGAGGAAAAGATGTTATGCTCTTTGAGGAGTCAGCCCAATTAAGCAAAGAGACAGCTTATCCATAACCATTATCATAACCTGAAGTGAACTTTATGAGGATATTCCAGGGGGGAAAAAAGTATGAAGTCCTGCAGTTCTGGAGATCTGAATTGAATTTACCCTGTGTATTCCCTATAAATATACCTCACCACTACTGTGATACAAATATGTACCCATTCTTTCCCCTATGAGTCTATGTGCATTTGTAGAAAAATGTACCCCAGGTTTGGTTTTGTGTATTCTGGGAGTGGGGGAGGGGAGGAATACTTTGTAACCTCTTCTCTCCGCACTTACCAGTTGAGTAAATGCCTTTTCTAAGAACTGAGTCCATGGGCTGATTGTTAAAGAGAAACACAGTGGTAGGTGCTAATGAGCTACAGTGTTAAGGAGGATGGCCAGCCCTAGGGTTACCCCTGAGAGTAGCAACTACTTTAGGGGGATTCATTCTACCAAGGTCAGTGTATATTAATGAGTATAAGCATAGAGAGGCACTAAATTTATAATAAAGTTTTACTATACTTCCTTGTTGACAGAATCAAAATGATTTAAGTTTTCATAAATAAATGAGATGATAAATGAAGGTTATTCAATAACATATAGCATTTATGTAGTGATCTAAGGTTTTTCATTCCTTTACATACAAAGTAAGTCAGAAATCTTAATGCAGTTTTAAGGTTTTGGGTTTTTTTTTTTTTGTTTATTTTTGCTTTTTTTTGGAGGGCAGTTGGGGTTAAGTGACTTGCCCAAATGACACAGCTAGTAAGTATGTCAAGTGTCTGAGGCCAAATTTGAACTCAGGTCCTTCTGATTCCAGGGCTGGTGCTCTATTCACTGTGCTACCTAGCCACCCCTGGTTTTAAGTTTTAATAGAATAAAAATGCACTAAGACTTTTAGGACATGCTCTATATTAACTCATTCTATCCTCACAACAACCCTAGGTACTATTATAATTCCCATTTTCCTGGTGAGGAAACTGATGCTGAAACTGGTTATGTGAGTTACTTGCCCAAGGTCACACAGCTGGTGTCTGAGCTAGTATTTGAATTCAGCTCTTCCTTACTCTTTCACTTTTTGCATCAATGTCATTCATCTCCAGTGCTTATTGATATAATCATTACAACAGGGAATGACTCACATTTTTCACGCACTCCCTCTTTATCTTCTTTGTATGTTTTCCCCCTAGGTGATATATTCCTTTTGCTTGATTGTCAGGTAGATATTGATGACATCCAGATGAACTCTGGGTTATTTTGATCTTTTCAATCCAGCTTTCCATTTCATTATTATTTATGCAACATTCAGGTTTTGAGAAAATCATTTTATTAATTATTTCATCAACAATAATGGAATAAGAATTTATAATGTTCCAAGTCTTGTGTCGAGCTGTAAAGATAAAAAGAAATGCAAAGGACTCTCAAAGAGCTAACGGTTTAACGGGGGGAGACAATATCTAAACTACTGTGTATAAACAAACCCTAGGCAGGATAAGTTGGAAATAATCAACAGAAGGAAAGCCCTAGCATTAAAGGGGATTGGGAAAGATTTCTTGTAGAGGGTGGTATTTCAGCAGAGACTTGAAGGAAACCAGCATATTATAGCATAAGTGAATAACAATTAAAGGAGAGAAGAAATGCTTTCCTTGGAGTTTATGAAAACAATTCTTTAGGAAGCAGAAACGTAAGAAAATGTTTAGAGTACTCTTCCAAAAATTCCACCATCAGAGAGGGTATAATAGAGGGCAGAATTTTTTTTAAAGTTCTATTTCTGGCATTATGCCAAGGCTGTTTTTGCTCAGTTATATTAGGCTATTTTCTTAACCTCATGATATATAGCAACAATGAGTGTATCTGTACACTACTTAATTGTTCCTTAATAATGTAGCACAATGCTGCTCAATGGATCAGGACCAACAGAAGCAAAGAATATCATTGCCAACTGAAACAACACCAGAAAATGTAGGTATGCCAGATGGGATTACCTCAAATGGATTCAGATAGCAAAGGTTACAGGGACAAAAGGACTATTCATCTCTTCTTCCTCCTCCTTAAAGCTAAGATTCATTTTCATCCACTGACATCCTTTAAAGTGATTCCTGCTGCTTCCCGCTACCCCACCTTGGAAAGTCTGAATGACCTGTCTTTAGTTTTCTCAACTTATTCTCTAGTATCAGCAAAGAAAAAGTACTACCGGAAACAATATCAGAGGTTTTTCATATTTTCTCCAAGTTTCAGGAGACTTCCTGCAGCAAATCCTTCATTTAGCTATCTAGAGTTTTCTCAGTTACAACTTCAGACTTCTGGCTCTTATCTTAGCCTTCAGTTGTGGTAAATACAACAACATCTCTTATACTGTGAAGAAGACAGAAAAGGAAATAGCAAGTGAGTTTGCCTTTCATAGTTCCCCGAAATTCAGTTACATTTGACTAATGATTCCCTTCTCTGTTGAAGAAAAAGAAAATAAAAGCAAGGGTTTTTAAAGTTAAATTGTTCAGTGCCTGGTAATTTTTTTCTTTTTTCTTTTTTCCCTAAGAAACCACATAGTTGTCCAGGATTCACATAAAGATCAGTTTGGTGAGGCTGTTATACATCTGTCAGCATTTTTAGTATAAACTGTTGGTAATACAAATGCCAAAAGAAAAAAAAAAACCCAAACCCTTCAGTCTGAAATTTGATATACCAGGTCTCAGCCCAGGAGTTTTTACATGTTTTCAGAAAGTAAGTTCAGCTGTTTTTGAATTAGTAAGATGGAGATGGGGGAGGGACTCTAATGTACCATTTTAAAACACACTTTTGTTTCAGGGAAAAAATAAGCTTGTAACAAAATGAAATTAATAGACTAGAAACGACTGAAAATATGAGAGTAGCACAACTATTTCCAGTGCATTTTAAAACAGAATGTTCATTTGAGCTTTCTTAAGTCCGTGTTCAGTAGGATGGCACACTCAGAGGTCTGCCTACCTTAATCATAGAGATCAGTGTGCCCAACTCTTAGCAGCTGATTAAGTGACAAATTCCAATCCTTCAGCTTCCCAGATCAGTATATAGCCAAAGGAGACTAATGCAATAAGCAGTGGTTCACCCAAAGGGGTTGTGAGCCATTAGTAGATTGTGGTTTTGCCTAGTTCAAACGTATTTTATCCTTCTGTCTAAAATAACCACTGTCTGAACATCTGTGTGATACTGTACTTCATACTGTTGAATGCTCCTATATAGAACATTTAAAACAGAAATGTACCATTAAACTAAAAGTTGTCACTACAAATCTCATTGTGAGTGTAAGAATGACCATCCTACCTCCCAGGGTAGGATGAAAGAGTGTAGTTTAAAATGAATACTATTGTTTTCAGGATAGAAAATGTATTTCATGAAGCTTTTTTGTTTTTTTTTAAGTTGGTTAATTATTATTTTAATTTTTTTCTTTCATTTACTAACACACTGCTTTTCTATATTCCTAGAACATTGTAATGTGATTTATAGGAGTATTTTGATTATTAGCAACTGAAAAGTCATAAATACTTTGTAATTTTTATTGTCCTTTACAGTGTCTCTAAATGGTGTTATTATCCTCATTTTATTGATGAGGAAAACAAAGCATAGCAATATTAAATTAAACACTTGAAAATTACTTAAAGTTCTTTCATCTCCATTTCCAGAGTTGAGGTTGGTAAAGAGAAGAATTCAACTCTGGAAACGGAGATGAAAAGAGTGATCAACCCAACAGTCTACCTGCTTTGTTTGCATTTTACTGTTTTAATGTCTCCATTGACTTAAATGAAACTCCATCGTCCCCAGTCATCTATTGCCTGTGTAACCCAAGTAACGTTTAGCCAATATACAAATGTGATCATTAAGATGGGGGGGGGGAATCTTACTTTTTTTCCACTTGGTCACCATTATCTGAAAAATATTTCTGGGTCACTTTGTTCAGCTATTTAGAGTTGGGTATGGGGGAGTGGAGAACAAAATACACTGAGCCGTCTCTCATAAACCCTGGGACCATCTTGGTGGCCCTTATCAAAATAAGGAGTTAAGCAAGCTTTCAAATAGGTATAATCCTTAGATAAACAAATCGGGGTGGTATGGGAATTATAATTTTCAATGTCTTGTGAAACCAAGTACTATATTCTGTTTGTAGTACTGCCATTTAAAAAATATCTTTATTAACTCCCTTCACCTTCCTTTGGGTTATAAAAACTATTGAAACAGTTTACTTTATAAACTATAAAATGCTATCTAAATGTGGGCTATTATATTCAGTAGTCAAAACTCTTGCCACAATGCCATGTTTACACATTTTAGCCCACAGTGTAGCTGGCCACAGTAAAGATTTCCTAAGGGGACTACATTTTTGGTTGAGGGGCACAAAGTGGTATAGAAACTTCTGTTATATTAGTATTTTTGCTGCAACTGGACCTTCATTTCTTTAAAGGAAAGATTCAATATAGTTTTAGTGTAAACTATGAAAGGCATATACTATATTAAATATATCATTTCAGAGCATATAAATTGAAGAGTCCTACTAGACACTGGGTAGGGGTGGGAGTGAGGGGAACAAAAGGGCTCCAGTGTTTTTATAGCCACTTCACCAATTGCCCTTTCATCCATGGAGAGAAAATGTTTACTCAAAATGTCTCACTAACAATAGATGGAGTTGTGTGTAGCTTCCTCAAGCACCCCCAGTCTCTCTCACTCTCCAAAGGGCCATTTCTTACTCAAATCCACTTCCAGTTACATCTAGAAACAACAATGCATGACTTAGAATACTGCCTTAGTAGAAGGTTAGCCAAAGGAGGAAGGAAGCAGTTCAAGTCTGGAGCACAAGGTTCCTACTGTGTGAAATCAGTGGTAGGAGCTATTAAAATGCCATCTTCATCTCCCTTTCACTTCTCCCCTTCCTCTGCCTTCCTAGCCACCATCCCCCATCTGCTAATATCCTTATGGAGCTAAGAGGGGGGAGGAAAGAAATAATGAATGACTGTATTCCTTGGCACCTGAACCACAATTTCCGTATAGGGGCTTCAGACTTGAAAATAGAAGGCTTTAAATCCTGCTAACTTATGTTGTTCTACAAGAATGTGTGTGTGAATTGAAAACTCCCTGCTATGTGTAGAAAAATGACAATTGAAAACTTAAAATCCAGACAGATTATTACTCCTAATTCAGGTATGTTAGAGACCAGTAGAAAATGTAAGTATGTGAAACTATTCTGTTTAGGAACCAAGGTGAATTTAAAATATTTATAACAATCCCTTCTTAGATAAATACATTGCAGGATTGAGTTTTTTTAATGGATGGGCTACCTCATTGGTAGCATAACTGTTAGCTTTTGTCAAACAGTTCTGATTCTGATTTTAACCCTGGAAACCTGTCAATTTTCCACTCCCCTTCTATCCTGTCAAAATCTCTATGGGACCCCTCATAACCTGACTGTGAGGGCTGATTAAATGTTATTGGGAAGCCTGCTGAAATTTTGCATTGCTAACAGAAGGAGGAATGTCTTTCAGACTGATTCATTGCTTATCACAGTCTAGTTCTAGCTCTCATGTGATTTTCATGAGATACCCCCCTTCCCCAAAAAATTTCTAAGTTGAATTTAGCACTCAGCCAAGTGATGCATTTTTCGTAAAAATGAATAAAGACATAATCCAGGCAAGCTTTCCAAAACCTCATTTTCTCCCTCTCCACTCCCCCACAACATCAGACTGGTTATGAAGCAAAGAAAAACCACAGAGTAGCCCCAAATTAATTCAGACCACATGATTCACTCCTTCTGTATCTTTCTGGAGAGAGCATTGTTTGTAAGTTTGCTTCACCTCGAAAATCTTTTGAAATTGCTAGCCGTGCCCCACTCCTACCCCATGCCTTGAGAGAGTGAGGTACCTCACTAGAGTAAATATTAAAAATCTGCTTGGTGTCTGGACAGCCACCCTCCTCTCCCCCTCCCTTCTTTTCCACACAGAGTGGTCTATAAATGATTTACACTGCTGGCTGTGAGTGTTGTTCTTGGCTTTGGGCGCCATAGGCTAGCCAGCCATTGTGTAACTAGATGCTGTCTGAAATGCTTTAGGGCTAATTGCCTCCTTACTTGTAGGCTAAAAACCTCTTCATTTTCATTCCTTTCCAACCATACAATTTTTTTCAGGCTCTTCAACCTGGTTACTTTCTGTGTTCTAAGAAAGAAAATAGATCACATTCTCATTGATTTACTAGATCAGTCTTTCTTTTTAATCTCTCCTTGTTGGAATGGTGGTGGAGGGGTGGTTTAGACCAATTTAGACGTTGTAATTGACAAACTCCAAAACAGAACTTGTTTGCTAAATAACTGATCTATTCTTCTGATGTCTTAAAAAAAAAAGTTTGCTGTGTATATATTTCTTTTCCTCTTGCTCATCCAACAGTCTTTGGAAAAACATTAAGTAGCTTTTGGCAGGGAGTCAAAACCAGCATTGCAGGGAAGGTATTTAAAAGTTCTTTAAGTGTGGACTATTTGTGTAAGAAATGTGAAATGGCTACACACATTTTCTTGTGACTCAGAAGAGCTATATTCACTATCTTTAATGGAAATAATGTTCAATGATTTCTGTATTCATTTTTCCTGAGTCCATTTATTTGTTTTTGTCTCATATGTTTCAGAATGGACTATTTTAATGAGCAATTTTGAGAACCTAACTATGAGTTCTGCAAGCCCCACATATCTGGAGTCCTGTTGCACAGAACCTTCACACTATTTACGGATAAAGTTCAAGACTTTTCTGTAATCAGCATTGGGAAGTGGGGGTGGTGAACAGGAGGAGGGAGATAGTAACAGACGCTTTCATTGACTAACCAAAGCCATTTAAATATTTATAAAATACTTTGTGGTAGCATCCTAAATAACAAATCATAATATCTTACTTTCATATGCAAATGCAAAATATTTTATCCCATTTGAGTCTCACAACAATCCTGTAAGGTCTGATCACTGAGCTTTAGATTTGAAAGGGCAATTTTTAGGGGTGGCCAGGTAGCACAGCAAGTAAGAGCACCAGCTCCAGTGTTGAGAAGACCTGGAGATTGAATCCCGGGCTCAGACACTTAGCACCCACCCAGAAACACCTGGCCACGTAACCTTGAGCAAGTTGCTTAACCCCAATTGCTTAGGGGTGGCCAGGTTGCTCAGTGAGTAAGAACACCAGCTCCAGTGTCGGGATGACCCAGATCAAATCCGGGCTCAAATACTCAGCACCACACCCAGAAATAACTGGCCGTGTAACCTTGAGCAAGTTACTTAACCCCGATTGCTTTAAAAAAAAAAAAAAAAGAAAGGGTAATTTTTTCTAACCCATACCAAACCAAGAGTCTCTCCAGAGCATACCAAACAAATGGCTATCCAGCTTTTGCTTGACGATCTCTAGTGATGGATAGTACACTACCTCTAGTCTTTCTTGTTTTGTGTATTCCTAATGCTTGTCCTTCTACTTTCCAGAGTCAAGCAGAATAAATCTAATCGTTCCATGGAAGACAACTCTCATGATTCCATGAAATCTCTTCTCTAAGACAAACAATTTTCTAGTGTTCCTTCCAATGCTCCTCATGTGGTATGATCTCAAGACCTTTTACCAGTCTAACTAGCCTCCTCTGGAGATGAGCTAACTTAGAGATAGACTTCCTACACTGTTGCACCCAAAACAGTACTCTCAGAGTTCAACCACCCTTTCTTCATGATTGGTTTTATACAACCATTCATCCCAATTTCATATTTTGAAGTGACACTGCCATGTTCTTCTCTTCACAGAGTACTGAGGTCAGTCAATTGTTTTTCAGTTTTGTCTGCTCTTCATGACCCCATTTGGAGTTTTATTGGCTAAGCTACTGGAGAGGTTTACCATTTCCTTTTCCTGCTTATTTTACAAATGAGGAAGCTGAGGCAAACAGGGTTAAGTGACTTGCCCAAAGTCACACAGCTGTGTCTGAGGCCATATTTGAACTCAGAAAGATGAATGTTCTGACTCCAGACTTGAAACTCTATCCACTGTGTCACCTTAATGGAGTTTAAATATTGTAGTACCACTGTCATCACTGATGAAAACAGATCACTGTAAAAATGCCCACAAATGTGATTCATTCTGCAACTTTCTGTTCTTCTTCTGGCTTCATCAATAAAGGATCTTGGTTCTCACATTAGGTTCATTTTTCTCCTTGATTGCTTTGTACTTTTATGTTCATTTTTGTCATCATTCTCTGTAATGTTTTGCAAATGAACTTACACTTTAAACCAATATTACTCTGTTTCCATGGGTGCTTGGCAATGGAATTAGGTATTTACTGTCAGAGACAGTTTCTGGACTCAGTTTCTTCACTTCTGTCCATTTCCCTTTTTCCAGAAGTGACTTGATCAAAGAGATCAGATTAGAACTCTTATACATAGATACCTTGTCTTCTCATTATCCATTTTGGCATGGATACTACCAGCCTCCTTCCATGTCTAGTTATGGTTCAGTGTCTTTCTGTGTACATCTCTAAATCTGCCTCTCCCATATGACTTTTAAAGGATAAATTGAAAATTCAACTTGTGGGGGGGGAACTTGATTATTCTTCAGGTTTTGGCAAATTTATCTATATATAGTTACAATTCTGAAGCCATGAATGTGCCCATGCTGGCCCAAAAGGCCATTACATTGTCCAGGAAATTCACACTTTGTCTATGAGAGGGTAGAAAGGACTTACCTGACCCCTCACAGCATATCTTGACATGCCCACTACAGAATCTATTGCTTCTCTGTTTCATTTGGCTTATATGTTCTCCTGCCTGGATAATTAGGTAAAGAGGAATAAAAGATAGAAGAGTGGGTCTTGTCTTTTTTAAGATAATGTAGATTCACCAAATTTAGCCATAGTTGGAATCATAGAAATCATTTTGCCCACCTTCCCATTCATGCAAGAATCATAAACTCGGGATCTTAGACCAGGAAGGGACTTTGGAAGTCACGTAATCATAATAATAGTTGGTTTTTATATAGTGCTTTAAGGTTTGCAAATTGCTTTACATCATATTATTTTATTCAATCCTCACAATCTGATCCTTGTGAGTTAGGAAGTTTTATTAATAGTATTAGTAGTCTCATATTATTTCCATTTTACAGATGAGGAAACTGAGGCTCAGAACTCTTAGGTGGTTTACCTAGGATCACACAGCTAGTAAGTATCTGAAGCTTGATTTGAATCCAAGTCTAAGATCAAATCTAATACTCTGTCCACCATCCCATGCTATCAAATTGCTCCTTCATTTAACAAATATAGATACTAAAGGCAAGAAAACTTAAAGGACTTACAATGTTGACCTAATGGTCCTAATTTTGCTTTCTGAAGCAGATTATATCTTGTATTAATCATCCCTTCATGATAAATATTTGCTTCATATAACTTTATTCCCAGACCTCTCGCCATTCTGTTCAATTGTCTTTGAACTCATTATATTTGGTCAATTTCCCAACTCAAATATTATAGCAAATATTTAACAATGAAGTGGTCTTCTGAAGGTAATAGTAATGATTGGGTATAAACAATAAAATAAATGGTTGAGTCTGGGAATATTATAAGAAGTCAGGTTTAATGTTGCCCCAGTAGACTCTTGGTGTCTCCAAAGCCAATCTCCAGGCACACCCAGGCAGCTTGTTTTGGCATGCTTCCTCTGTGCCCTGACTCTACCTGCAATGACCTATTCCAAAAAATATTAATTCAGTTCTTGCACTGTATCTTTCCTTTGTTCCTCCCTGTTGTATGGGTTTGATCCCATTTTAATCTTTCTCATCAGATATATGCTATAATAGACTTCACACGAAGTGAAAGGTTTGTTGTTTGTTTTTTTAAGCCGTAAACTTTGTAACATGTAAATATTGATTTACCAGCTTGGTCTTTCTAAAGTATGGCTACTTATGCTCCTTGCTTAAATTTCTTTTATTTGGTGAATTCACATGAAAAATACCTGGTTCATTTTCTCAATCTATTTTGTAGGAATGAGATTTGCTAAAAGTTTTTATTCATGAATAGTTAAGCTAAATTTTGCAAGATATACTACTTTGACATACAGACTAATTTCTTTTCCTTTGCAAAATATAATATCATAATTTTCCCTTTAATTTCCCATGGACAAGGCATTCATCCTACTTTTACAAAATTTAAACATGGGGCATATAAAAGACTTCTTCCTGTATGCTTGTAAAATTTATTACTTAATTCTGAAATTCTGGAGTTTGACTATTATATTTCCACATGGGAACTTATTATGGGTTTTCTTTATCAGTGACCTGTGGACTCCATTGAATGTTTCACATATTTCTGAAAATTGTCTTATACGATCTCCTGAGGTTTTTTATTTCATCTTCATTTTCTGAGAGACAACCAAAAAGACTTATTTTTTCTCCCTACATTCTGTCTTCAAGGTCAGTTGTTTGGCTTTTAGAAATGTTAGTTCTTCTACCATTCTTGCTGTTCTTCAATTTTGTTCTGATATTCTTTCTTCTATCCATCTCTACATTTTTAATTCAAATTCTGATCATCTCTTTTTTAAAAGAGTTCATCATTTTGGAGACATACAAAGGCCTCTGTCTTTTTAAATCCTTTCTTGTAATATTTAATTTCCATTTCTAATTATCCTTATTTATTCTTTTGTTGATATTCTAAACCACTTGGAAGGTTCTACCAGTTATTGCATTGTCACTTCTAGATGTTACATTTTTCTGACAATATTTCCCCTTCCATTGATATTTTCTCACTGTTTTGTTTTTACTATGTAGTATTTCTTTTTTTGTACCAGGTTTTCTTTTATTTTTCAGTCTCTCTTCTGATCATTCTATAGGATTTTCCTTGTGATTAATTCTTTTCTATCCCCTCTGTGTTTTTGGCATTGTTCTACTACTGCATTTGGTATATTCCTTGTTATTTTGAAGTGATGGGAAGTTAGGTTTAAACATGACCCTTCATTTAATCATCTTTCCAAGTATCTTCCTATTTCTTGAATGAATTAACAAATATAACATGAGATGGGGGAAATTAAAGGATCATTACTTTCATTAAGACTTGTTCACTCAATTCAACTAATATTTATTAATCATCCATTTTGCACAAAGCAATGGTGATATACAACATAGTCCCTACCATTAAAGATCTTGCCATTTAATGAGGGGATTAAAACATGTATACAAATAAATATGCTGCAAGGTAAAATGTGACAAGGACAAAGGTAAAAAGTAGGTAAAGTTCCATAAAATAAAAATTTGAAAAGTGAAAGATCACTTTCAACTAAGAGGACTAAAACTCTCTCTCTCCAGTTCTCCTATTACTGTCTGATAGCTCATCCCTATTCATCATCCATATCATGCCCTCTAATTGTGGGTGTTTCCTGATTCCCTATGCTAAGCCCTCTTCTCTTTTCTCTCTCCCCTCTCAGTAACCTCATGACCACCCATGGTTTTAAAGCCCTTCACAACTTGGTTTCAACCTATATTTCAAGCCTCATTGGATGTTACTCTCTTTCCCATGTTTTGCACCCCAGGCAAACTGCCTTTCCCATATTTTTTTCATGCATGCTACTCCAGCTCCTGTCTCTGTGCCTTTGTACTGGCCATATCGCCTGCCTGGAATGCATTCCCTTCTCACCTTTGCTCCAGAGAATCCCTCTCTTTCTTCAACACATTACTCAAGCACCACTTTCTATATGATTCCTTTTTCTTGGTCCTCCCCCTCCCCAATTTCTAGGGTCCTCCCTTCGAAACTTCCTGATATTTAACTACTTTGCATATATTTATTACATATATATTCAGTATATATGTGTTTGTTATCTTCTCTCTTAGAGTAAGCTCCTTGACAACAGGGATTAATTCATTATTTGTTTCCTCAGTACTTAGTGGTGTTTGGCACATAGTAGGTGCTTAATAAATGCTTGTTGATTGATTGATTGAAGGTGGTATCCCATCTGGGTCTTAAAGGAAGAAAATGGATATCAAAAAGTGGAAAGAAAGGAGCAGTTTGTTCCAGGCATAGGGGCAGCTTTCAGGTATATGTACAAGTGGGGGAGGGAAATAAATTAGTAGTCTTATTCGAATAGAACATAGAACATGTGATGGGAAGTCAAATTAAATATAACTTGAAAAGAAGGTTGGAGCCAAATTGTATAGTTCCTTAAAAGCCAGGCTAAAGTATTTGTATTTTATCCTCTAGGCAACAGTGAACCAGTGAAAGTAACTGAGTAAAGAAGTAATATGGTCAGGCCTGGGCACTGGGAATAATTTGGCTTATGAAGTGATAATTCCTAATTTGCCTAGTTTAATAAAATTTCAAAATTTGTATTAATTAATATATTTTAATTTAGACAGTTTGGCCTAACCATCTACACAGGATAAACCAAGTGGATAAAGAATATCTATTGATATATATTAGATACATGTAAATCACAACTTCATCCGACCCAGAAATATCATATACATATATTTTATATAGCTATTTGTATGTGTAAATATATATGTATGTATATGTATATATAAGTATTGCATATACATATATGCAGAGATAACACAAAAGAAGGGGGAAGGGTTAAGGGAGGGGTTAAAGGAGGTTAAGTCAATCTCTTAGTGTTCTAGATAACTATAAGACTATAAGTTGAACAAAAGGTACAAATCTACATTAATAGGAGTTTTCTCATACTAATTAAATCACAGGTCTAATTCCAGATCCTTGTCAGATAGATAGATAGATAGATAGATAGATAGATAGATAGATAGATAGA
>NW_027187313.1:9173109-9259713 GCF_028583685.1 Petaurus breviceps papuanus | reverse complement strand
ATAGATAGATAGATAGATAGATAGATAGATAGATAGATAGATAGATATTGACCTATAAAATCTGAGATGAACTGTACATGGAAAAGTTGGGCCTAGAACTAAACAGCAATAAGAGAGTGGGTTTAGTTACCTTTTGGACATTAAAAAGCTCTTTTAATAACCTTGAACTTCTTCCAGAAACAAAGAACCATCTTTTAAATTCCAATATTTTACTATACTGTTTATGGCTATGAGTCATGGAACACTGCAGTCTCTGAAGAACTAAAAATGAGTATCACATAGAAAGTAATGGCAAGGTATATGGTGAGTGTTAACAGCCTGTAATTGATATGTGGAACTTTGAAGAAGTAGTGAAGTAAAAATCATGTCATCAGAAATGTATGAGTGAAAAAGTAGGTGGGCTGCTCATGCAATGAGTGGGAACATGAACAGGTAGATAGAACTACTGCACAGTTATCCTTGAGAAGACCCCTGGGCTGAAGACAGTGGGCTGACCCTCTGTAAACTTATGAAATTGAGCTTTGGGAAGGATTTGGAAGAGTCCCACTAGGCAGGGTTGAGTGGTTGTAATCTCCTTCATGGTAAGGAGCATGCAAATCACTGAGATGTCAGATCCCTTTGAGTATATGTTGATCAAGTAAGAACAAAAGGGCATCAGAAGGAAAATCATTGAGCAGATTAGACATGTTGAATTTCTGTACATTTTAAAAGCTATAGGATAAAGGGGGGGGTCACAGGAATTGGGGAGAAGTCAAAAAAATGCCCAACTTTTTAAAAGCCTCCCTTGTAGCTCTAAAGTCATTTTGTTAAAGACATGAAAGATGCTTCATATAGTACTTGCTCATTAAATTATCATACTTGATATATTAAAATTTTAAACATTAAATATATTTTGTTAAGACAGTTGTATTTGCTGATTTAGCATCCTTTTAGAATTTTCAAACTTTACTATAAATGTTGTAAAAAGCAGATAAACATTATGGAATTCAGCATCTTTTAGTTTTTCCAGTTTATCAGAGCTGGCAAACATTTTAAAAGACAAGAATGTGTCAACATTGTATTAAAGCAAAGACACTTGGTTGTTGTTGCTGCTTTTTAAAGTAAATTTATCGTGTTGAATAGTGTCAAACGGGTACAAAAAATACCCATTTGAAGAAAATGCTGTTAAATGGGGCAGGAACCTCTAACATGCATTAATACAACTTTCTCCACATGATTCATATTACTGAGTCTAACAAGCTTTTCTACCGTCTCACATTGGTTTATTCCTTAAGTTGATGTTAGCCTCTCTGAACACCAGTGTTGTCAAAGTCAAGTATGTCATCGACAATTAAGTAGTCTAGAAGAGGAAGCTTTGTGACATCCAAGCCTTTTTTTCCCTGGTTACTCAGTATCTCTGCTGAACAGCATCCCACCCTGCATTCCTGTATTGCACACCTGAGGATTTTCATTTTGCATAATTTCAAAATACCTTTCTAGAAAAAATCCTAAATGCTATGATTGTTTATAATCTAGCCAAATACAGTAGCAATTGCTTTATCACAAGATTGCCTTCTTCTGATCATAGATCCAAGAGAAGCAGCATCAGCATAAACTGTTCATCAACAAAATTCTCCCATTTTCATAATAAATGTTTTTCTTGTGGATACATTTTGCTGGAAGAAGGCCTTTAAGGCAGCATTTTACTCCACTCAGTGAAATTCTTGTGATTAATTTTAAGTATTATGTTTATGAACTCTCTTCTCAAATTACCATGTATTTATTTATCTTTGTACACATTATATCCTCCCCAGTAAAATGTAAGCTTCTTGAAGGCAGGGACTATTTCCTATCTTGTATCGTGTATCCCTAACACCTAGAAGAGGGCCTCACACAAAGTAGGGGTTAATAAATGCTTGTTGGATGTTTGTGGCACTACTCATTGTTTACCATGACCAGTTCCTTTTCTCCTCACTCTCTGATTCAGTCAAATGTTTGATAAGACTATATGTCAAGAACTGTGCTGCCTGGTAGGGATACAAACAAAAAAGGATGAAATAGTCCCTTCTCTGGAGGTGCTCACCTTATAACAAGGGAGATAAATAAGTACATGTATAAACATATGCAGAACAAATAGGAAGAGAATAAATACAAATGCAGACAAGCAGTGAAATGCAAGGTATTTTAAGAGGGAGGGCACTAGCAGTTGAAATCACGAAAGGCTCCCTGTAGAAGGTGGCGCTTGAGTTGTTGTCTTGAAGGAAAAGGGGGATTCTGTGACATTTCTTTTTGAGCAGAGAGGTCATTCCAGGCCGGGGGAAGAGCCAGGATAAAGGTATGGAATCAACAGGTAGAGTGCTATGTGTAAGAAACAGACAGGCCAGCTTGCTGCATTATAGAGTGAGATGGGGAAATAATATCCAATGAGGCTGAGAATTTTAGGTTTAGGTGCAGCTGCAGAGTTCTTTAAAATCTAAACAGAATCTTAAAGATGCAAGTGACACAATCAGATCTCTGCCCAAGAAGCATCTCTTTGTCTATACCTTGGAGGCCAAACTGGAGTAGAAAGAGATGTGAGGGAGATGAACCAATGAGGAAGCCATGGAAATGATTTTGAGGAGAGGTGATGAGGACCTGAACGAAGGAGGAAACTTTGTGAGTAGGAAGGAGGGATTGGACATAAAACATGCTGTAGAGGTAGAAACAGCAATATTTAGAATTGATTGGATATGAGGAGTGAGAGAGAGTGAAGAACTGATAGTAATTCTGAGATCACAAAGGTGGGAGACTGGATGACTGATATTGCTTCCAACAGAAAAAGGGAATTTGGAAAAGGGGTGAGTTTTAGGAAAAGTATGAGTTCTCTTCTCTCCCTTTCTTTTTTCTCTCTTCTCTCTTTCCTCTTACCAATCCTCTCCCTCACAGAAATTAATACTTTCTTAACTTGCCTTACTGATAATTTCATCCTTCTAAAGGGAAATTCTGTTCTGAATTTAATTCTTGCTAAAGTAGATAACTTTTTTCTACAGTGAAAGTAATGGGAGCTTTGAATCAACCACTTCATTCGAGAGTGTATAATGGAGGAGAGAGAAAATTTGGCATAGTGTGATTTGCACCCTAGATTCTGGCAGAATATATTTCAAAGGGTTGTAAAGAAGAACGGTTAGGGTCCCCTACTCCTTTACAAGTTGCAATCCTTACTCTTCTTTCTACTGTACTTTCTCTATAATTCTTCCTCTCTGAATACCTTCATTTCTTCTCTTCCTTCCCCTTTCCAACTCCCTCTTGCCCCATTAAAATGTAAGACCTTTGAGAGCAGAGAAAGAAAAGCAACTGCCTTTCTTTCTGCTTATATTATCCCCAGGACTTAGTATAATATCTGGCACATAGAGAGTGCTGGAAAAAAAAAAACTTATTTACTTGTTGACTTGATCTCATGGCTTAAAACTTTACTGTGAAATTTAGGCCAAGAGAGATAAGAAATGTCTGAAGGATAAAATCTTGAAGATTCAGAAACAATTCCTATATGGAGGAACAAGGGAAGTTGTTCAAAAGAGCCTGACATGGATTCACAGGACACTCACCAATCAACAGAGATTTTTTTAAAAACCCAGGAGCAAAAGTTAAAAGCAAGATCAGGTACAATGGGATGAATACAAAAGTATGGCTTGATTCTATAAGAAGACTGTCAAGAAAGATAAAACTCAGGATGAAGTGAGGTGAATGACCAGAGCTAAAAACAAAAACCCAAGAGTTTGGGGGATGGGCAGCTATGTTGGAGAAAAAAAGAACTCTCTAGGAATAGTGCTGCTGCTGCTGCCCATCATTCTTGGACTGATGGAAACTGATCCAAAGGGAAGATAGAGCTGCTTAGTTTTTATTTTGCTTCTGTTTTCTCTGCCAAGGAGGATGATCTTTAGGCAGGAAAGGATGAAACAAATATGCCTAATATAGAATTGATGGCCAAAATAAGTATGAAAATAGCAAGATAAAACCTAGATTTCCTTGATAAGTTCAAATCACCTCACACAGATAAACTATATTTTGGATACTGAAAGAACCCAATATAGTGGGAGAGGCCAGAAAATTGAAGAAAAGAAAATGTCCTGGTTTTCAAAAAAAGGGAAGAGATGAGAATCTACAAAATAAAAAACAATTAGTTTTACTTCAATCTCTGGAAAAATTCTAGAACCTATTATAGCACCTGTGGCACCCCATCTTGCATGTGCCCTTCTCTCAAAAGTTATCCTGGTTTTAGGTATTCTATGGTTTCACATCCACATAAAGCATAGTTCACAAATTCCCAATGATAAATTTATTTTTACTAGTCATCCAAAGAACACCCTCAGTTTAAAGCAAAAGCATTTAATGAAACAAGACAGAGAGCAAAGTAGCACACAGAAACCTGGGTTTCACTCTCATAAATACATACAACATTACTGCATAGAGTAGATGTACCTAGGGGATCACAAACAGGCACACATATAGGGGAACGATGTTACCAGTATACGTATATGAAATGATAGATGCATAGGAGACAAGAGTGACCAGCACACACACGGAGAAGAAATTCTGTACAACAGGGCTGCTGATATCTTCTGGTGGTGTTCTAATACTCATCTGCAAAGCCTGCTCCCCACTTGGTGCTGACTTGCTGATGCCCTCCAGTATACCTCAGGTCTCTGACATCCCACATCGAATATCTTGTTTCTGCATTGTTCTTGCCATCGCCACTTACTAGGCCTCAGCTAGGCCTTAGTTTCCCACTCTCATTACCTCTTTCTTCCTCATAAGAAGATGTGACTCTGCTATCTCTTGTTTTCACTGATAGAACAAAGGTTGAACTTCAGCTGTCATAGAAAAGTGGGCCCTCACATATACCTAGTCATCAAAGTAGGAAAAAAAACAGCTGCTTTCTTTCTACAAAGAAAGAGAAAGATCTGTTGGCTCCCAGAGTCATAACGCTGGAGGCCAAACGTTTTTGTATCACATATTAACAAGCCAGTTAATTAGAGCCCACAGGCATTTTAATATGCCTTTTGGATTCCCTTTCTTACTGTTAGTAGACTCAAAGACCTAGTCTGAAGCCTGTATCTGATGTAGGGTTAGAAAGTTCCTCTTAACTGCAGTGGAGTCATAACTGTATTCCCTCCTCAAACCCAACAAAAGGCAAAGGACTTTCTGGTCTAAGGCACTGTGATTTGCTTCACCCCTCCTGTAGGAGAAGTCCCAAACAAAAAGCCAAGGTGGAGCTGAAACCACCACAAGGCATCACAGGCTCCCTCTAATGCTTTGTTCCAGATTCCTGCTGTAAGTGCAGATGGGGCCAGTGACAATTCTACTGGCCTGGAGCCAGCCTAACATGTCATTAAAGGGATGTGTAATGCACATCTTCAAAAGGGAAGCAGTGGTCACCAATAGCCAGCACGTCAGCCCATTCATTGAGAACAAAGTATTTCCTTCTTTAATGGGGTCACCAATTGGTAGAGTAGGATAATACTATAGATGTTGTTTACCTAGATTGTAGTAAGATATTTGACAAATTCCCTCTTCCTATTCCTATGGAAAATATAGAAAATGGTGGGCTAGGTGACAACACAATTCAATGGAGTCAAACTGGACCAATGGTTGGAGCCAAAGAGTAGCTATTAATGGTTTGAGGTCAATTTGGAAGGATGTTGCTATGGGGTATCACAAAAATATGTTTGGCTTTGTGCTATGTCACATTTTAAAATTACATGGATTAAGGAATATATGGCACGGTTTTCACATTTACAGGTGACACAAAGCTGGAATACTTAACCGTTGTAATTGTTGAGTTGATTTCTAGTCATGTCCTATCCTCTGTGACCCCATTTGGGGTTTTCTTGGCAAAGATACTGGAGTGATTTGCCATTTCCTTCTCCAGCTCATTTTACAGGTGAAGAAACTGAGGCAAACAGGTTTAAGTGACTTGCCCAAGGTCACACAGCTAGTAAGCATCCGAGGTCGGAGTTGAACTCCAGTCCTCCTGATTCCAAGACTGGTGCACTCTCCACAGCACCACCTTGCCACCCTATGTCTAACCCATTTGGTAACAAAAACTAGGATAAATAAGATCTTGATAGGCCAGATCAATGGACTCAATCTAATAAAATGAAACTTAATAGGATTAATGCTATCTTACTTGGGTTTTTTAAAAAATTACCCTCACAGGTACAGGGAAAGCATGTTTAGACAGCTGTTTGTCTTAAAAAAAAATCTCTGGGGGCTTTAGTTAGAGTACTACGAATTCACTAATAGTTTAATGTGACCTCCAAGAAACCTAACATGCTCTTCAGCTACAATAAAAGAGTCAGAGTTTCTAGGAATAAGGCAGTGATAATCTCACTGTATTCTGCCCTCATCAATGTCAGTGTTATGTTTATCTCTGGGTGTCACATCATAGGAAGACATTGAAAAGCTGGAAACAGGACAGCAAAGAACCTTGTGTTCAGGTCATAATGGCTCTATGTGGGGGAAAAAAATTGAAAACCTAGGCCCTTTGTGTTAGGAGCTATTATGATGGTATTACTTACTGTCAGAGTCCAGCCAGGGTGACTGTTTTCCGTTTTTATAGTGCTTCTCATTTGAAGAGTCACAGTCCCACACTTTACTTAGAGGTGCAGCATAGTGTGGTCAAAAAAATCTTGGATTTTCAGTCAGAAAACCTTGCTTCAAGTCTCAGTTCTAGAACTAAACTAGCTCTGTAGCTGTGGGCAATTCATTGAAACTCTCTGGGTTTAAGTTTCTTAACCCGTAAATTGAGAAGATTATTTCTTGCACCAGAGAGCACTTGTGGTTGTTGTGAGTGTAGCTCTCCATCCAGGACTTCTCACCTAACTAGCTCTTCACAATAGCAGGTTGGGGCCCCAAAGGCTGGCTGGCTACTGCTCCTGGGAGTGACCCTGAGAGGCAGTGCTCTTAGTCAGTCTGCTCTATGCCAGGCACTGTCATATACGCTGGAGATGCAAAGAAAGGTAAAATGGTAAAAAGTAGTCCTTGCTCTCAAGGAGGTCACAAGCCCCCACCAGTGCATAGTTCCCATTAGTATCACATAGCCAAACTTCAGTTAGCTTTTAGGGGGGAAAAAAGCACTTACTAAGCTGGGATAGTAAAGAAAAAAAAATGAACTTGTTATGTTCGCTCACCCAAAGTCATCCAAGAGTCAAAGTACTCTAATCCACACAGGATTGGGGGATGTAGGGACACCACCTTAAAGTTCGAAGGTTCCTAGTAATAAGGCACACAGTAGAGGCTACATGTGGCTACGGGATAAGTCAGTAGTTCTGGTTACTGGAAGCCCTCTGATCCATCTGTAGAGTCTTCATGCCACTCCCCTTAGGTGGAGCTGTCTGCTGAGTTCTGAGGGACAGGATGCAGGGCTGGCCACCAGCTAGCATCTCTCCCCACAAGAAGGGTTCACATTCTCTGAAGCTGCTGCCTTCTTCATGTGGCTATCTGTGTATATACAACTTTGTCTGTGTTTGTCCAGTCATGTTTGTCTTTACTGTCTTCATTGTATATTTCTCTGCTTCTAGATGACTTATCTTTTACTGGTCTAGTGTCTCTAATGGAATTAGTGATTCTCTCTCAGGAACTTGGCTCCAACTTTTGAGGAGTTCTCCAAACAGGAGATCTCCAGTCCTAGACCAGTCTTCCTCTTGACTTAGCTAAATACTAGACTATCTGACACTTTTATATGTAGACTCTAAGGTATATCTGATTCTTTCAGCTAGTCACAAGATGTTTCCTGTGTGGCTTCATCTGCTTTCATCTAATAGCTAAAGCACCATAATCCTGTTAAATTGATCAAGAATTTGTTCTTGTCTAGTTTATATTTTCATTTGACTTATTAAATCAAACAAAACCTGTTTTATCTTTCTGTGAATGATTGGGGGTAAGAGTAGAACCCTATACATACATGAGAAAAATATTTTGTAAATTTTATTTGTTGTTATTCAGTTGTTTTTCATGTCTGACTCTTCACGACTCCATTGGGGTTTTCTTAGCAAAGTTACTGGAGGGGGTTGCCATTTCCTTCTCCAGCTCATTTTACAGACTAGGAAACTGAGGCAAACAGGGTTAAGTGAATTGCCCGGGGTATCACACACCTTTAAACTCAGATTTAAATTTAGGAAGATGAGTCTTCTGGCCTCCAAAACTGGTATTCTTACCCCTGTGCCATCTAGCTGCCCTTGTAAATCTAATGGGATCATATAAATTTGAGCTATTGTTATTTAAATATGCCTCAAAGAATACTGAAACTTAACCAGATATTATTAATAATGAAAAGAGTCAAGGCAAAAGAATGCATATTATATATCCAATCAACCATTCATTCAGTGAATAACATTTACTAATGGCCAGGTGCTAAGGATAAAAAACAAAATGAAAACTTTTTGCCTCAAGGAACTTAAGAGTCTATCAGAGAAGAAAACATGTACATAAATTAGTAAGTGCAAAATGTATACAATCTATCAGGTTTTCCCCAAAAGTCCTTCTAACATAAGTGGTATTTCAAGTGATTGGGAGAGTTATTGACTGTTCAGGAAGTTCCATTCCCTCCACTGTTAAAATAGAAAGCCCTTAAAGATGGGGCATTTTCATCAATGATTTACAAAGCAGACTCTTTCCAAGACATCCATTCAAACAGTTAAATTCACTCAAGATCTAAGATCTTACTATCTTATAACTGTGCAAAGGGAAAAACTCAATTGCAAAATTAATTTTATAAGTAACTTCATAATTGCAATGACGGGATTTTCATTGTTGCAAATTGTTGGTAAAGGCATTGAAAACTATTTAGAAAAAGTCAGCGATGCAGACTATCTATTGTATTTTTCAAAAGGAGATTGGTTCCTGCAATATTATCCACATTTTGTAAACATTGCCAATGAACCTGCACATAAAAGGTTAAATGTTTGCAGACCATTCTTCTTTGCCTCAAAGATCAGAGACAAATTACTATTTTTATTTTACATTCCCTTGATGAGGATAATGATAAACATGTGTCACTTCTCTGCTTAGCCAGCAAAGAATCTTATTGCAATCCTGTAATTTAAACAAAAGAAAAAATACACAGTTATATACAGTATACATACAAGCAAAAGAAAGCGATAACGAATTTGGTTAGATGTGGGGGGAGGGGTAGAGGAGTGTAGAGAAAAGGAGCATGTGCTGTCTGCAATTACTTTGTTAAAAGAAGAATTCCGTACATGGACAATTTTTTCCATTCATCTTAGGCGTTTTAGAAGGGAGAAATTATTGCTTATTTCTTCCTAAAACCAGAAGAAAAAAAATCCAATGTTCCCTCTGAATTCTGTGACTCTCCACCATGTGCAGAGCATTAAAAGGATGATTAAACTCTGCATGTGACTGTGTCTACTAGTGTTACAGAATCTAAAACAGAGCCCCAAGCTGAGTTTCACCCATTACTTTGGTAAACACCCCCTCTGAGTTTTTAGGTAGCACTTTAAAGTATTAAAACTGTGTTCTCTGTCTGTTCTACAGCGATCCAAAGTGTTACAACTTCATAAAACTGATCAGTTGCATTGAGTTTCTAAACTGGCTATTAGTACAAATTACCCATAAGCCCAGAAACGTTTGCACATTCAAAGAACCAAAAGCAAAGCTAAATGAAACTGATGTTAGGAGACAGGGAAAATCAGGACATGTACCACATAGGAAAATGCCAGCCAGGAACTGCTCCCCTTCCACTCCTATTCCTCTGTTCTGCTCCCTGGACTCCATTACACTCTTTATAGCAAACACTGAAAATGAAAAATAAGAGTTAAAAATTATTCGACTGGATGAGCCCGAGAAATCACGTACTGGAACTCAAAAGGACAATTGGGTTTCCATTAGACAGCCTTGTCAGTGTTTCATTGCAGAGTGACTTTTACAATGCCTTTTCTATAGTAGGTACTAGACCACTGTTTGCTTAACAGATTAAAAGGAGGACTTGGTTTAGGGCTGTCAGTTACACTTATAATTCAAATACACAAAGTTGTAAACATATTTTAGGTCGAAAAACAGTACACACACTCTTGTACAGAATCATGTTTTACATAAAAGATATGTTGGAAAAAATGATGTATGAATGTTTACAAACTAGTTATATTTTCTCATTGAAAGGCATACTTTCACAAATATTTTATTTTCATTTCTTGCAGATTGTCCATTGACAGTAGCTCTTAGCACTTTAATGTGAGGTTTCTCTGCCTTCTAGTCTTTGTCAAGAACTCACTTATCAGTAAACATTCAAGCAAAGTAGGGAAGTCCTATATTTGGACAAAAACAAGATACACTTTTATCATATATATAATCAGTTCCCACTTTGTTTTAAATCATGGTATTCTATTTCAAATTTTTAAGTGACCCATAACTGCATATTGTAACTCAAGTTCCACAGTATTTGAAGGCAGACACTTTTTTCCCTTTATTCCCAGAAACAGTTGCATTCTGCATAAATATCTGGTTTTAAAATTATTTCTACACTAGGAAACTCAGTGAGTAGGTTTGGAAACTTGGCCAATTTTGATACAAACACTACTTACCTTTTCTGCCTCCTTCTCTCCTCTGTACTGCCTTCTTTGCTACCTCTTGCACCCCATATCCTATTCTCTGTCCTTCATTCTGATCTACCTTCTACCTCTCCCTCCCCCCAGCCCCCAATAATAAAACAAAGATGAGATTACTGTTCAAGCAAAGAATCTCCTAGGAGACTTAGTTTAATCATTTTTACCAATGACCAGAGAAGTCATTTTCCAGGAAAATTCCAGGTTATAGGGAAAACAGCTGTCAAGAAAAAAAAAAGTTCTCATCTTCCTTGTGGCAACATAGTTGACTACAACATACTTCTCTAAAGCAGCCCCATCACTATGCCCCCAAGGAATCTGTAGATGTAGGGTGATTCTGGGAGTCAGCAAGTTGACTGTAATGACAATCACTCAAAATACTGCCGAAACACAGAGATTTTTCTGTTATCTTCTAATAGTTTCTGTGCTGTTTTCTAGCACTCTGGATTTCCTATCTACAGGATAAATTATTCATAATAATGACTTTAGAATTGTCATTTACAAATATAATTAAACAATATACTTAGCATAGTGCTTTGCACATAGCAGATGTTCAATTAATATTTGCTAATGGATTAAAATCCAAACAGATCAGAGTACATTTCCAAAGATCTCTATTTTGTGTCAGTGTTGAGGATAATAAATTATTATTTTCCTTATTTTTATATTCATATTTAAAATTAATCAAACTATTACAGTAACATACTGGTATTCTGGGGCTTAGATAATTCATCTGAATTTGTACGTGGACTCTTTGTTCTGATTTCAATGCTAAGCCAATGGGTTAACACTAAATGACAAAGATGACATACTAATACAATCTGTTACCTATAAATCAAAATTAATGAACTCAGGTTTCATGATATAGAAAACAGATGCTTCTTTACTCTTTTTTGCACAGATAATTTATTTATTTTGTCTTATTCAACGAACAAGTTGGCAGGTGAAATTGTAATACGTTTGCAATGAAACTCGTGTTTGGTAGTGGTGGCAGAGCCCTGAAAAACACAGTAATAATAAATCACAGAAAGCCGATGGTGGGGTCAGTCACACACTATGCCTCCTCTTATTCTTCTGTGTCAGCCCTGAGGAATCGGATTTGAACCAGGTTTAGTGCAAAAAGTATGATTTAATCTAGAAAAGTCCAAGAATTCCAGCACAATCTCATTTCTAATCTAGAGACTCCCTGGGATGGATTAGTTCTAGTATCTCCCCAAAAGTTCAGAGCTCCATTAGAACAGAAGCTGCTGTGGTTTACTAAACACTGTGCCAGGCACTGTGCAAGGCCCCAGAAACACAAATACAATGATTGAAACACTGTCTAATGGCAAGAAGCTTATATTCTAATATGAATGCAAGTACATATATGCAGAATAAATATAAAGAGAATTCATATAAATATATACAAAATAATTCCTAAATAACAAAGTAATTTTGGAGGGGTCTGGAAAAGTTTCGTGCAAAAGATAGCACTTGAACTGTATGTTGAAGGAAAAGGAATTCTGTCAGGTAAAAGTAAGCTAGTAAAGTGGGATTGTGGACGTCCAGTGCAAGAGACATGGAAACAGGAAATGGAGTCTTACATGAGAAATAGGGAGAAGGCCAGTTTGTCTGGACTGCCAAGTCTAAGGAGAGGAATGTCCAATAAGGCTGGAGCCAGGTTAGAAGAGGCTTACTTTAAAAACCATAGAGGAAAAAAAGCCTTTTTAAAAGCCTTAGAGAAGTTGAGCTTGTATCCTATAGTCAGCAGGGAGCCACTGGAGATTCTTGAGTAGGGTACTGACGTGATCAGATCAGCACTGATGGAAAATCTTTGGCAGCAATGCAGAGGATGGGCTGGCCTGATGGGAGTCTCCAAGCAAGAACACCAGTTAGCAGTCTATTTAAATAAGCTCATCCAAAGATGGTAAGGGCCTAAACAATGTGGTGGCTGAGTAAATAGAATTTCTTCAGTGTGAGAAACATTGTGGAAGTTGAAATGGCAAGATTTGGAAGCTGATTGGACATGAAGGTGAGAGAGAATGAGGAGCAGAGAATAGCATGTTATGAATCTGGGAGATGGGAAGAATGGTGGTGCTTTCAACTGAAGATGGAAGATTAGAAGACATGTGAGTCCAGGGAAAAGATAACGAGTCCTATTTTTGATGTGCTGAGTTAGAGATGTCTTCAGGACATCGAGTTTAAAATGTCCAATGGCCAATTAATGACGCAAGACTGACTCTGAGGGAGAAAACGGGACTCTGTTAAGATGTGTCATCTTAAAAGAGATATATTTAATTCTATGAGAACTGATCCAGTCACCAAAAGAGATAGCATAAATGAAGAAGAAAAGGCAAGAAAAGGACAAAGTCTTGGGGAATACCCGCAGTTAGAAAGTATAATTTGGATGGTAAAATAGCTAAGGAGACTGAAAAGGAGTGGTGAGGTTAGTCAGCCAACAAGCATTTGCTAAGTCATAAGGATACAAAGAAAGACAGAAATAGCCTGTGCCCTCAAGGAGCTCACATTCTAATGAGACCACACATAAATAAGTAGATATATAAGATATATAAAGATATTTCAGAGGGGAAGGCACTAGTATTAGAGCAAGGAAAGGAAAGTTTTCCTATAGAAGGTGATATTTCAGTTGAAACTTTAAGGAAGCCAAGAATTCTAAGACAGTGGTAGAGGGGAGTGTATTTCAGGGATGGTACAAAGCCAGTACAACAGCACAGAGACAGAGATAGGAAATAAAATGTAAGGGTCAGTAAACAACCAGGTATAGCTGGGTCATGTGGTACATAAAGGAGAGTCGAGTGTAAGGAGATTGGAAAGGTGGGAAAGGACCAAGTTATGAAGACTTTATTGTGTAGAGGTGGAGAATCACATGGTCAGACCATACTACTTTTAGGAAAATCACTTTGGCAGCTGAGTGGGAAGATGGATTGAAAAGGGAAGAGGCCTAGGCTGAGTGACCAATTAGAAGACTACTGCCATAGTCTAGCCTAGACATGAGGACTTGAACTAGATGGCAAAGAGTTCATATAGGAGAGAGACTATGATGTTGGAAACAATATTTGGTCACTAGTAATTAGAAAAATGCACATTAAAGCAACCCCGAGGTTCTACTGCATACCCAACAGATTAGCTAAAAAGAAAGAAAAATGGCAACTGTTGGATTGGTTATGGGAGAACAAGAACACTCATGCACTGCTAGTGATCAGATTAATTGGTCTGGTGATTCTGGAGAGCAATTTGGAGCTATGCTCCCCCAAAGTAAACTGGGCACGCCCTTGGACCCAGCAATACCACTATCAGTACTGTACTCCATAGAGATCAAAGAAAGAGGAAAAGGGGCCTGTATGTCTAAAAACATTGATAGCAGCCTTCTTCGTTGAAGCAAAGAACTGCAAACCAAGGAGGCCCCTGTCAATTAGGGAATGACTGAACAAATTATGTTTCGTGAATTTAGTGGAAGACTACTCTGCCATAAGAAATAACAAAAAGGATTATTTCAAAGAAATCTGGGAAGACTTGTGTGAACTGATGCAGTAAAGCGAGCAGAACCGAGAGAACAATTTATACAGTAACAACATTGTAATAACAAGTAGCTTTGAAAGACTTAACCATGACCAACAATGATTTTAAAAGACTTATAATGAAGAATGCCACCAACTCTTGACAGAAAGGGGATGGACTCAAAATGTAGAATGAGATATACACTTTTGGAAAAGGACAGTTGGGGAATGTGCTTTGCTTGACTATGCATATGTGTTACAAAGTCATCGTTGTTGTTTTCTTTTCCTAAAAGAAGAAGGTGGGAGAGAAAGAAAATAAATGTTTATTTTTAAAAATAATTAATTAAATGTTTAAGAAAGAAACAAGATTTGGCAATGGATTGAATATGTGGCATGAGGAAAACCAGGCAGGAATTTTGAATCTGAAGTTAGAGAAGCTGGCTTTGAATTTCAGTTCTGTTGCTCATTACCTAAATGACTTTGGACAAGTCACTTTATTTCTCTGGGCCACAGGTTTGGTTTTGGTTTTGGTTTTTAACCTGCAAAATTAGAAGAATTATACTAAATGATCTCTAACTTTCCTTTCTAATCTAAAATTCTAAATACTATTATCTAAATTTAGATGAACAATCCAGCTTCTATGATTCCAAATCCAGCACTTGTGGCACTACACAAAGCATATTGCCACTCAGTGGTAAAAATGCTAAGTACACTGGACAAGATGAAATTGGTTATTTGATGTTGTTGGGGATTTTTTCCATTTGAATTAAGGGCATACTGTTAAAATAAGTTCATCTTTATTTTTATTTAGGCTGACAATGATGAGAGTGGTCAAGCAGAAAACTTTTCCATGGACCCACAATTAGAGAGACAAGTGGAAACCATTCGCAACCTTGTAGACTCCTACATGTCTATAACCAACAAGTGTATCCGAGACCTGATTCCCAAAACAATAATGCACCTTATGATCAACAATGTAAGTGATCATAAATGGCTTCATCTTTTACTTTCTGGTCCATCATTGGTTATTTATATTTTATTTAATAATGTATTGTGGGGCTTTTTATTTCTATCTTTTTGAGAGAATACCATTTCTGCTAAAAAGGTTATTTCAACTCGTTATCCTGATAAAGAGGTAGCTTTAGACTCTCTAGCACTGTTCCAATGGAATACAAGCTTTTGGCATATCCTACAAAAATGGAAAAGGCAGCTTGGTAGCACAGTGGATAGAGTGACAGGTTTAGAGGCAGGAAGACTCATCTTCCTTAGTTCAAATCTGGCCTCAGACACTTACTAAGAGTGTGACTTTGGGCAAATCACTTAACCCTGTTTGCTGTAAAATGAGCAAGAGAAGGAAACCAGTATCTTTGTCAGGTAAACCCCAAATGGGGTCATGAAAATTCAGACATGACTGAAACAACCAACAGACAACAACAAAACCAAAAGAAAAAGCCGCAAGAATGCACCAGTAACAAATTAAATGCCTGCTCTCTGAGGCCGGGCCTAACAGAGGCTCATCATAGACTGACCATAGAATACTAAATATTTCAACCACAGCACTCCTCAAAGACCATCTGCCTAGTCAAAGAGAGGTTATAATCCACATTTGTAGAGGAAAGACCCACGCCAAAAAAAAAAAAAAATCATAGACTCTCGAAATCTTTGCAATACATTATCTATATTACATTTCAAAGAAAAGCAGTGATATGACCACAAAAGTATAAATCAAAGGTGTCTCATGTGACTAGAATGTGATACCTCTGTATACTCTACTGTGGAATCCCATAGCATAGTATAGCATATGGCATAGTATCATATAGATCAGCAGTCGTCTACCATGGGCAGAATGCTTTCCTTTTCCTGTATGTCTATGACCATTACAATGCTATATGTAGTCTGATTTTGCTTCTTGACAGCTCACCAAACAGTGCCACAAAGGCACTCTGAGAAAGTGTCATTTCCTTAAGGAAGGCTAAATGTGTATAGTAGTTTAAATCTAAACTATTTAAATATTGCTAACCCAAACATCAAAATTTCTCTTTGGATCTATTTTATGCTGAGAGTTACTGAGGCATGGTGGATAGAGAGCTCTTCTCAGACCCAGGAAGACCTAGGTTGAATCCCACCCTTGTCATTTACTCCTTGTGTGACCCTGAGCAAGTCAATTAACCTCTCAGTGTCCTAGGCAAGTATCTAAGACTAGAATTTGCAGCAAGGTGCTGACCTGCATTGGAAGAGGAAGTTACATACTGGGAGCTCCTTAGAACAATGAAATCACAGGTACAGGCCCTCTCTCTCTCTCTCACTTTCATGGAGTGAATTTTTTCCTTTAGGAGAAAACTGATGAAAATGTTGAAAAGAATCAAAATTAAAGTATCTGATGCAGCATAAAAGCAAAATGACATAGTGGAAAGAAGAATAGATAAGAAATTTAAGACCCAAGCCTCTACCTCAGTGGAATCAAATTCAAGTAGAAGTAGAATGCTGTGGGGCTGTCTATTGACTTGAGAAGGCACAAATTAGCATTGTCTGTGTTGTATTATGTTTTTATTTATTTTGTTCAACATCTTCCAATTATATTTTCACCTAATTCAAGCTGCATTTGGGAGTTTTGAGACTAATTGCAGCCTGTGCGCCTCACGTTCAACACCCCTACTCTCTGTGACTTTGTGTAAGATATCATGTGATAGCTGTCTACCGCAGAAAATGGGGATGTAACTCATGTTGTATCTACTTCTCAGAGGGTTGTGAGGATGTGCTAAAAAAAAGATTAGGATGCGATATGTTGGAGTGGAAAGGGTAGAGGATGTAACATCTCCTACATGGGTTCAGACGCTTCACATTTCTGCTTATATCCTTGGGTAAGGCATTTAACCACCTAAGGGCCTCCGTTTCCTCATCTGCAAAATGAGACTCAAAACTAGATGACCTCCGAGATGCCTTATAGCTCTAAATATTTGATTTTACTTAGTTTTCAGTGGCCTATGGTTGTAAGTCAAATAATCGATATCAAAGTGATGAGGGACGGAATCCCAATAGGTTCAGCAGGACCTCTGTTCTTATCTAAGACCAGAAAACCTGCAATAGCATCTGGAAAGAATTCAAGGTCTCAGGCTTAATTGGAGTGAGTTGTAGAAGTTTATTGTTACGCTTTTCTGGCAAGAGTCCTTTAGGGAACCTGTGAGTGAGAGGGGTACATGCTTTTACCTTTAAAGGGTAGGGCTGCCATTGTCAGGGCTGACCAGACAGGAGGGGCCTCAGGGCACAGATAAAGGTTTGAGCAGACCTAGAGGAGCATGTGAATAGATAGTTTAGATAAGATTTGGGCCAGGCCGGAGACAAAAGGCAAGGAGGAGGGTGTGGGCCAGGCCCAGGAGAAATGAAGAGATTAATTAAGAACAAAGGGGTCATAGGGTGTTGCCTAGGTGGAATGTGGGTTAGGGAGAAGGCCCAGAGCTCAAGGGTGGGAAAGGACAAATTGCAGTTACAACTTCACAGACTGGTTTTACAAGTTGGTTTGACCTAGACCCCAGGTACCCCATCAAAAGTGCTTCAGAAATATAAAATGTTTTACAAATATGTTATTGATATTTTACATAACCTTTTTGGTCAGTGCTTGAGACTTACTGATCATTATCTACAACTTAACAGTCATAAAGAATGCCTGGGGAACTCATAAAATGATTTGCCTACTGGCATACAGGCAGAATTTGAACCCAGGTCTTCCTTTCTCTAAGCCTAGGCTTCTATCCACACAAAATGTAATCATAGGTTTATAGATTCAGAGTTAGAAGGAACCTCAAAAGTCAACTAGTCTAACTCACTTGTTTTATAGATGAGGAAACTGAGGTCTAGGGAGATTGTTGCTGTTGTTTGTCTTTTGATTTTGAGGACTGTGACGTCAGGAAGGTGATGCCATGAATTGCAAGTGAATTGGATTTAAGTGAGGCAGCATTGTGCAAAGTCACCAGCCTCAATTTCTCCACCTGAGCCATCTGGGTCCAATGGCAAAATATAGATCAGGATGATTGGAGATGGCCCAGGATGCAGTGGGAGACCTTGGCCTTATTAAGCTAAGGTCTTTCCCAGGTCTCAGTTTGATTGAGGCAACACCCACTCAGTGATTAAGGCTGGGTAAGAAATGAGACAAAGAATGGCCTCTTTTAGTTGTTAAAAAAAATCAACCCTCAAGGTTTCTGGCCAAAACCGAAACAATTGCTATTTACACTTACTCTGAGCCATTGGAGCCTAAACAATAACCTAGGGAGGCTTGGACTTAGACCTATTGTTGGCTAATCAATGGGAATCAGAGTGATTTGAGTTTAAGGGGGGATATTAAATGATTTGTCCATCATCACACAACTACTGAGCATGTTTTCTAATCCTACAATTAGTTCTTTACAACATATCAGTCATTTAAAAGCAGTTATTACACAAATAAGTCTTCTCAATTTTTATATTTTCCTTATTTCACAATGTTACTAATGAATATTCAGCCACCAGTCAAGATGTAAATGCTCATTTATTAACAGCATTCCCTAAGTCCCCATCTAAATGATCTCAGTTTCAGTTGTTTTTAAACTGCTCTTATAGGCCTGAGACTGTAAGAATCATTATACTATGATTACCTTAGTGTAGGTATTAAGAAATGTGGCAATAGAAACATTAGAATGGATGACAACTAAGCAGTAAATGGGAAATTTGTCTGCAATGAATTCTAGTCCCAATTTTGTCTCTAGCATGCTGTGTGACCTCAGGTACGACATTTATTTTTCATCTCTGAGAGAAGTTCCCTTCCCCTCAAATGAAGATAATAATACTATCCTAGATCAGAGAACTGTTGGGATTCTTTGCATCCTTCAGTGACTTATAATCTTACTAAAAGTACAACCCATCCGTTTCTTTTTGTCCTTATGCTCCCATAAATCTTCCAATAAAAACTACATCTAATGTGTTAGAGGCCTTCCCCTAGATCTTTGAGCATTTGGTTGGCACACTGTAGCATCTGCTATAAGAATGGTCTGCCTCCTTTTCTGATCATCCCTTGCCTTGGTGAATATCTTTTAAAGCACTTCTTACATTTAACTAATCATTGGCAGTACATTGAAGCTGACCTACATCTGCCATGCATCTCTCCATTGCCCTTTTTGTCACCCAAAGTTTTGATTTTTGAAGCATCACCAAAATCCCCAGATACTCAGGCCCTAGGAGAACACCTCAGTACTTCTGGGATCTGTGATTTCTTTGGTGTGGATACTCCTTTCATCAACACACATCACAATCCCTCTATAACTTAGTAGATGGTTTTGGATAGTTATTCTGGTCAAATATTCATCATCCTATGGACATAAGGATAATATTAACATTAAATCATGGGGGTTTTGTGTCAGGGAACAGCTTTAGACATGTCCTCCTCTTCAGAATCAATTATTCTATCCCTATAGAATTATAGCATCTGGGTTGGAAAGAATCTCAAAAATCATCCAATTCAATTCCTACTTAAGAAGAATTCTCTCTGCAGTAGTCTGTAATTCTGAAATTCATATTGTATTGCATTAATGACAGCCACTCAACAAGATATTGTTGACAATTTTTCATAATCAGATACCCTTTATTCTTTTGCTATTTTTTCTCAAGCCACTGGCATTACCATCATTACCAGGACTTTGTCCTATACTATATTAAATCCTTCCCAGAGGAAACATTGCTTCCTGTCTATAAGGGACAGGATGAATTTGACAGAAATTTAGCTCATCGCCCTATTTCCTTTAGCAAAATGAACCAACACTCATATAAGACTTATATACTTTTAAGTAAGGAATGAATAAGATCTACTTGTTAAGTAATAAAGACCACAGACCTTATATAAAACTTAAGAGAAAGGGGACCTAACTTAATACCTGTTAGACTGACCTTTGAGGTTACATCTTGAATATTAGAATGATCATGATGTTGACAAAAACTCCTTACCAGTGGTATACAGCTCTGGGACTTGCACCTAGGTCTCCTGATGCTGGACTCAGTGTTCATTCCAATATATCTCACAGTCTACCAGACAAATGGGGAATATTTATAGATTTTTACCTTTTTGTTCTTTGAGTTCTTTATTCTATGCTCTTTCAACTTATTTGAGCTGTTTTTTATAAAAAGTAACATGTATACACTTCAGGTGAAAGAGCCATTGTTTTCTCTAGAGCCAGTAAGTGTCTAATTCTTGATTTTCTAGAGTTCTGCTGGGTCCTTCACTGGAATGGCTACCTAGACTATAGAAAGAATATGTTTCAGCTAGCTTTCCTAAAGTTCAGAATTTGGTGAGCAGTTCCCTTGGAAAGTTTAAATTAAAAATCCTGCCTCTCATGTCTCCATATGGAATTGTTTAAGAAGTTTAAAGTCCAAAAATGCACGCCTTTCCTCCTTTTGTCCATTGAAATGCAGCGGCTGTTGCATTACTAAAACATACCAGGTAACAATAACCCAAAGGAACAGCATGTTTACAATCAGAAGTCATCCTACACTGCAAACAATCAAATCATCAGCTAGCTGTGTTCAGGACATTAGTGTTTAAGGGGAGAAAGAAAAGGATGCTATGTTATGAAGGCATATTTCTCAGCCTCTTCCCTTTTAGATAATATCCCTTTAGAAGAAAAAAAAGTCCTTGAGAAAGCTATAACAGCAGTGTCCAGCTTAGATCATGATTTTAATGGTGACATAGCATGAAGCCCAGTTCCAAGGCCCAACTTGTGCTTGATTCCACTGGTGGTTCATCAGTTTTGAGCCTCATGATAGTATTTTGAAGTTAGGAAGGAAAATATTACAAGTCTTATTTTCCCCATTTTATAGATGAGGAAACTGTGGCTCACAGAAGTCATAATTTTCCCTCAATCATTAAGCTAATAATTGGGTAAAACTAGGCCTGTGGAATCCTAGAACAACACTCTGAATCACAGTGAAGAAATGCTGTGAAACTGGAAAGAATAATGCATGTCTGAAGGATGATGGTAACAACAACAATAAAAATAGGGTTTCTTTGTTGGCTAAGCACTCTGAGTATGTTCATTTGTATTACTGCTGCTCTAAATGTTAAAATAGAATTTCTGAGTGGAAGGTACCTTAGGGTCTAAGTAGATCTCAACTGTCTTGAAACCAGTCAGCAATATCAGCCCCCAAAAGAGGAATTGTCAGAAACTGTACTAAGTGCTGGAGATAAAAAAGAAAAAGCAAAAAAAAAATCCCTACCCTCATGGAATTTCTATTCTGAAGGGGAAGATAAAGTATTTAGAAAGTGGTACATCCTAAAGAAGGTAGAATTAAAGGGGGAAGATGTTCTCAGCTGGAGGCACAGGGAAAGTCCCCCTGCAGGAAGTGGTGAGTGAGCCAAGTCTGAAAGAAAACCATCAATCAGGGGTGGGGAACCTGTGGCCCTCTAGGTCCTCAAGGGCTCCTCCCTGACTGAACCCAAACCTCACAGAACAAATCCTCTTCATGAAAGGACTTGTTCTATAAAACTTGAACTCAGTGAAAGGACTGTACCCAAGAA
The DNA here is from genome assembly GCF_028583685.1 of Petaurus breviceps papuanus. NCBI lineage: Eukaryota > Metazoa > Chordata > Mammalia > Diprotodontia > Petauridae > Petaurus > Petaurus breviceps. The sequence goes on along the minus strand of NW_027187313.1, from coordinate 9,238,102 downwards.
CATAGAAGACTACATGTGGCCTCAAGAGTGAAGGTTAGGGGAAGAAGGAGAAAGACCATATAGCTAGTAGGCCACTATTGCTAGACTATAGACATAGAGGAAAATAAGGAAAAGGTCAGATTTTGAACAGATTTAAATGCCAAAAAGTAGAGGTTATATTTAATCCTTGGGCAATAGAAAGCCATTGAAATTTAATGACTAGAAGAATAATATGATCATATGATAATATAGAAGTTAAGAGAATATATTGGAGTGAGAAGAGACTTGAGGCAGGGGAACCTGAACTATAGTGGTGGCTTGTAAGTGGAGAAAGGGACATACATAAGAGGAGTGGGTGAGAATTAGGAGTCAAGTAGGTCGCTAAGATTACAGACCTGTATGCCTGGAACAATTGATGCTGTCCTTGACAGTAACAGAGAGGTTCTGAAGAGGAGAACAATTGTTTCATAAGTATCTGGTAGTATGGGCCTGGATCTCAAGAGAGAAAAGAGGACTGATGGTGTAGATTTGGGAATCATCGACATAAAGAAAATAATTGAACTCCTAGGAACCAATGAGAATACCAAGTGAGAGAGCATAGAGAGGAAAGAGAAGAAAGTCCAGGACAAAACCTTGGAATACCCACAGCAAGTGAATGAAGAAACATGGACGAAGATACAGCAAAGAACACTAGGAAAGCACTGTCAGATTGGTAGGATAAGAGAGGATAAGAGCAAATAGAAAGCAGTCACCAAAACACCCAGAGAGGAGAGGGTATGCAGGAGGAAATGATCAGTAGTATGGAGTGCTGTGTAGAGAGCCAGAAGGATGAGTAGAGAGAAAGTCATTCGACTTGAAACGAAGGAGATCATTTGTAATTTGGGGGAGAGCAGTTTCAGTTGAATGATAAGATCAGAAAGCAGATTGTAGAGAGTTCAGAAGAGACTGAAAGGAGAGGTGGGAACATGGAGGATAGATTGCTGACTTCTTCAAGTTTAGATAAGGGAAGGAGAACTATGAGAATTATTTAAAGATGGCGGGGGGGGGACTTGGGCATGTTTGTCAGCAGCAGGAAAGGAATCAATAGATAAGGAGAGATGATAGAGAAAGTGGGGGAGATAATGGGAGAGAGAGAAGAAGGAGGAAGAGGAGGAGAAGGACATAGGGAGAGAGAAATGGGATGATAGTGGTCAGTGTACTAGACAGCGTTGGGAGGGAATGGAATCAAAGGTATACATGAAAGAGAAAAGAAGGTCTAGAACACTGTGGGGGAGCTGGAAAGGGAATTCAGAATATTCTGAAAGTCACAGTAAGATTCTTATGAATTGTAAAATACTAACTATACCATCAGAAAACAGAAAAATAAAGCCAATCAACGTGTGTGTGTGTGTGTGTGTGTGTGTGTGTGTGTACACACATATTCATTTCAGCAGAGAAACCCTGTTGGGCTACCTCCTTAAAAGTCTGGAAACAAACTGATCCTAAGGAAATGGTTTCCTATGTCATTGTATTATATGAAAAAGTTGGAATTTCTTTCCATATTTGTGGGGTTTTTTTTAAGCAGTCCAGGTAATGCAGGCTAAATATGTTTTAGAAAGGAACAAGTTATAGTCATTGATAGAAAAGGCTTAGGTGTAGAAGAGGAAAATACACTGAACCCTTTTAAACATCCCACATTCCTTTATTTTCCCCCTTTCGTACTCAAGGGTAATTATTTTACTTTACATTACACATTTAATTTAATTTTGATTCTACCTTCCAGGAAAGACAGGGAGGAGGGAAGCCTACAACATAAACAATATTAAATAACAGAATCATACATTTTAGTTGAGTGTTCATGCTATAGACATAAACACCATTCAAAAATTCTCTGAGGTGCTCAGGACCCTAGGAAAAGAGGTTCCCTGACCCTGCAAGGTCCTACCTGAAGGGATTAGAGTTTTAGTTGGAGCAATGAGGGAAAGGCAGAAGGGACCAGGATAGAGAGTATTTTCTGAAATGTTAGTTGGCAAACTAAAATGTTAACTTACACCACCGAATGACATGTGTATGTAAACACACACACACAATTTGAAAAGTTGCAAAGCTTTGCTTTTCTTCCTCTTAGATTGTATTTAATTAAGAGACTCCAATAAAATACAAACCTTTTTGAAGGACTGGTGGCCATAGCCATGAAAAATGTCTGATTTGTTCATTTAAGAATTTTACCACCTACCAAAATACAGTAGGGATTTGGGAACATATGGTTACATGGACACCTGCAAACTTATCCCCCATATGAATGTGTTTGTAGAGGGGAGATGGAGCATTCCTACAGTCAGACTCATCATATTTCCCCCCATCCCAGCTTCCTTATTATTCTCAATGGTGCCATCATTTTCCTAGTCATCCAAGCTCAACAACCTTGGAGTCATTCTTCACTCTTTCTCTGTTCTTGTCCCTGACATTCAATCAGTCACTAAGCTCTGTTACTCTTCCTTTGCAGTGTTACTCATATCTGCCCTTTCCTTTAGGTTTTCACAGCTACCAGCCTAGTCCAGGCTTTTATTGCCTCATTCCTGGACCATTTTAATAGCTTTCTAAATGATCTCCCTTCCTTCACTCTTGATATACCCTGTATGCCAACAACAAAATAATCTTGTTAAAACACCCCTCTCAACATGTCGATCTGCTGCTCAGAAAATCCTTATTTGATTTCCCCTCACTTAGAGGATAATGTCGAAATGCTTTAGCATTCAAGGCTAATGACTCATTCTGATCTTCCACTTCTCCCCCACTCTGTTCAGACCAAATATACATGTGCATCCCCTCTTTTCTAAGTCATTTTCCCATCCTTTAATCTACTGCCTTGCTCTTTTTTTAAATAACCTTACCAGGTTCTAGGGCAGCTAGGTGATGCAGTAGATAGAGTGCCAGGCCTGGAGTCAGGAAAACCTAAATTCAAATCCAGTTTCAGATACTTACCAGTTATGTGACCCTGGGCAAGTCACTTAACCTCTGTTTCCTCCCATTTTCTCAACCGTTAAATGTAAATAATAATGGCACCGACCTCATAGATTTGTTATAAGGATGAAATACTTATATGGCACATAGTAGGTATTATATAAAGGCCATTGTTGATGATCTTCCCTTTCTTTAAGGATCAAATTAAATTTTACCTCTTCCATTAGGCCTTCTTTACTTAAGTGGAAGTGATCACTACCTAAGGGTAGCAACCCCTCTAATAGCCTCCCTGTCTATCAGACTTTGACAATACCTCCTCACAAAATTCACCTACCTTTGATATACCCTTGGTCTTTATTCATTATTGGTTCAATTTTCAGTATCCTGTTGGTCAGTTCTAATAAGTATTCTCTCTATTAAATCAAAAAACTATTAGAGGTTAGAAACTAGATCTATTTAATTTTTTTTCTGATAAAACATATACCATAGACCCCATGTATCTCAGACAAATATTTTCAATTGATGCTGATTCTAAGAGGGGTAACAATGTAACTTGGTATCTGGATGATATTACAAGACTTTTTTCCCTAAATATCTAGGAAAAGTTTCTTGGTCAAAATACTACTGTATGCCACAAGTTAGTCAACAATGCTTCAGAAAGCATTGTGGGATTGCATTAGCTATCAACAGGCACTAGTAGAGTGATGGCAAATTTTTGGCTTTCTCTAAATTCACTCAAGATTATTTTTCACTGTAACCAACCATTAGAAAGAATTAAAACTGTTACTGGCACCAGTACTGAAGACAAGAATGGGTAATAAGGAAAGCAAAACATAAACAAACATTCTGTCTCAGAGAGGACATTAGTGGGTTTTGTCTACTTGCCCTGGATATCTCTAAAATGTTTGGACTATGCACTCACTCATTTTCTTTTGTTTTCCTATGGTGACATGGCAGGTCAAAGACTTCATAAATTCAGAGCTCCTAGCACAGTTATATTCCTCTGAGGACCAAAACACCTTGATGGAAGAATCTGCTGAGCAGGCTCAGCGCCGTGATGAGATGCTTCGGATGTACCAAGCCCTTAAGGAAGCCCTGGTGATCATCGGTGACATCAACAGTGCCACTGTGTCTACTCCTGCACCTCCCCCTGTGGATGACTCGTGGCTACAGCACCCTCGGAGGTAAGGAAACAAAGGGTCTCTGCTTTCCCAAAGGTCTTAAAAATCTGGTCCTTGGTTATCTTTAAACAGCCAGCTACTGAAATGTCCAAAAAACAATACCTACCATTCTTGCTGTTATAGGCAGTAACCTACTTACTCTTGTGGGCCAAATAAAGTGAAATCTGTGTTTCAATTTCAATGATCAATGTTGCCCATTTCTGGTTTTGTTTATTCCTCAATACTTTAGCTCACTTGATCTGGAGCAAATTTGCTATACTTTAAAAGGATGATATTTCATCTCTGCCTTTTGTTTTTATGTAATAGTGTCTAGTATGTTTATAGGGAACCATAAGGCTAGCAAGGTACTTTACATCTATTGTGTCATTTGTCCCTCATAACTAGCCTGTGAAATAAGTGTTTTTGTTGTCCCCATTTGACAGATGACAAAACCAAGATTTAGAGAGGGTAAGTGACTTGCTCACAGTGACACAACTAGTAAGTATCTGAGGCAGGATTCAAATTCAGGTTTTCCTGACTCCTAGTCCAGCACTTTATTCACTGCATCACCTTTCACATTAGGTCATTTCAAGATATGCCACCACTCACCAAAAAGTTAAACAAAACCAGTAAGTACAGCTCCCATGTCTGAAAGCCTGTGTAATGTTTTTACAACTACAGTCCTCCATCTCTCCAAAGAAAGGAAGGAGATGTATTTCCTTAACCCTGATGTGAGGCCAAGATTGGTTATTATGATTTATCAGTGTTCTGTTTTATTTTCATATTCTTTTCATTTACCTTGTAGTTTTGTCTCTTTTTCAGAATTCTTACTTCACTCTGTATTAGTTCATTCAAATTTTCCCATTGCTCACATTCATTATTGCTTATGGTACTATAATATTCCATTGCATTAGTAAGCCACAATTTATTTAATTATTTCCTAAACACATTATTTTCATTTTTACTACCACAAAAATCAAACTTTTAATTCTTCTAAAGAATTACATGTGCCTTAACTCAGAGCCAATGTGCCATCCTAAAACAGAATGAAACCCAATACAAATTTCTAAATAGATATATGCCTCCAACTACCAATGAATTTCAGCATAATTTAGTACATCAGTCAGATTTTAGTGATTATATCTGTTTGTACTGAGGAAGGCTTAATGTTCATAGCACCATTAAAACTATTAATAATAGTTAACACTAACCATCATATTCCCAAATGTAAAGGAAATAATGAATTATCAACTTTTCTTAATTTCTTTTGTTCTTCTGGGTGAATTTAATCCATCATCAATCAACTGACAAAAAAGCATTTTCTTTTTTTGTTGTTGTTATTTGTCTCTTTTTTTAAATTAAATTTTATTTTTATTTTTAGTTTACATCATTTATTTCCACAAGAATTTGAGTTACAAATTTTCTCCTCATCTTTCCCCTACCTCAAAACAGCGATCCCACTGTATCCCCTGTCCCCCAATCTGCTCTCTTCTATATTCTCCCCACCCCCACCCCCCCACCCCACCTCTGACTTTCCAGTAGGGCAAGATGGATCTCTATACCCCAGTGCCTGTATATCTTATTTCCCAGTTGCATGTAAAAATTATATATATAAAACATTTGATTTTAAAACTTTGGATTCTAGATTCTTTCCCTTCTTCCCTTGTCACCCACCCTTACTGGTAAGATAAGCAATTCAATATAGGTTGTACATGTGTAGCTATGCAAAACATTTCCATAGTGGATATATTGTAAAAGAATGACTATACTTCCCTCCATCCTATCTCTCCTTCCACTTGTTCTATTCTCTACTTTGATCCTGACCCTTTTCAAAAGTGGGTGCTTCCAACTTCCCTCCCCTCCCCCAGCCTGCCCTCCCTTCCATCATCCCCCATCTCGTCCCTTTCCCCCCTGCTCTCCTGTAGGATGAGATACACTATTTAGCGTGTATGTGATTCCCTCTCTAAGCCAGATTCAATGGGAATAAGGTTGACCCATTCCCTTTTGCCTTCCTATTCTCCCTCTCCATTGTAACCATTTTCCCTTGCCTCTTCTATATGAGATAGTTTACCCCATTCTGTCTGTCCCCATCTCCTCTCATTATATTCCCCTCTCACCTCTCAATTTCACCTTTTAAGTATCATCCCTTCCTATTCAACTGGTCCTGTGCAAAAAAGCATTTTCTTAAAGCATTTACTTTCTGTCAGTACTTAAATGTATAACTTCTGTATATATGAGAAAAAACAAATGCGCCCCCTGTCTTCAAGGAATGTACATTCTAATGGAGGAGACAACATGTAAATAAAAAGGTACATATAAGAACCATGCAGAATAGACAGAAGGTAGCCTGGGGGGGGGGGAGGGGGAAGCACTAGCAACTGGGGGGTGAGAAAAGGGCCTCCTGAAGGAAATGATGCTTGAGTTTCAAGAAGGCATGGATACTGAAAAGAAAAATAATTTTAAAATAAATTTTAAAAAAGAAGGCCAGGATACTAAGAGATGCAGGTTAGGAGGAAGAACTTTCCAGTTATAAGAGGGTAGCCGTACAAAGGCTAGGAGATGGGAGAAGCAAGTAGGCTGATATGGCCTACATGAAGAATATGAGAAGGGGAGTAATGAGTGAAAAAAAAAGGAATGAAAATGTGGGGAGTGAATGGTTAGTTAAGAATATCGTGTCCAAAAGAATATTTGGATTTCTAGATGATGACTGGAAATATAGCGATGACAGACTCCTGGCCAGGCATGGAATAATTGCTGGTAAATAATTAGAAATAATTTTCCTGCAGTCTTGCAAATCTAATAGAAAAGACTTTAAACTGAAAGGGAAGGAGAGGGGAAAACAGCCTCTGCCTATAACAAACTAGAAATGATAAAGTAGCTGCAGTGCAGCAAGAATATTAGTAAAGATACCCAGAAGTTACGAGAGATAAAAGAAAAGCAGTGATTTAGTCATGCAATCAATCCATTATCTATCAAGCACCTCCAGGTGCCAGGTACTGCCCTAAGGGCAAAACCAGTCCCTGCCCTCAAGCTCACACTTAGTCATATAATATGTGGTATGTTGTCTGTTTCATGCATAAAAAATCTTATCTCCTCCAAGATAACCCAGTGAGGACAGGGAACTCATATTCTTTTTTTTTTTTTTGCATTTTGGAGGGGGAGAAAGGGCAGTTGGGGTTAAGTGACTTGCCCAAGGTCACATGGCTAGTTTTTTTTGTGTTAAGTGTCTGAGGCCGGATTTGAACTTAGGTCTTCCTGATTCCAGGGCCAGTGCTCTCCATTCACTGCGCCACCTAGCCACCCCTGGGAGCTCATATTCTAATAGAGGAAATGATAGGTAAATACCTGTATAATATGTGATATATACTAAGTGGAAGATAGTCTCAGGAAGAAGGCATTATCAGGTAGAGGAGAAGCTATAGGGAAGAAAAGAAAGTTTTCCCTAAAGGGATAGGATTTGAGCTGTCTTGAAGGAAGCCAGGAAGCTGAGTCAAGGTGACAACAACCGTTTATTAAACACCTATTATATGCCAGGCACCATGCTGAAGAGCTTAAGTGAAGGAAAGTGAGGAGGAGGAGCCCTCCAGGCACGGGAGACTGCCCGTGAAAAGACACTGAGCAACAAGTGTAGGTATCTCTGTCCTCAGACATCTGTACACAAATGCACATCTTAAGGGTTAGAAGCAAGATGAAGTCAATATGCCAAGACAAGGAGCAAATTTGACTTTGTAGGTATCACAGAAATGCATGAAATGAGACCTAGACCTGAAAGAGTCGGGAAAGAATAGGTTAAAATTTGAGGAAATGCAAGATGACATTACCTAAGAAGATGTACTCATGTGAGGAAGTCCAAGAGCTAATAGGGATGCCTGGGAGAGAAGGCCTGGAGGAAGTGCAGTGGAGGGAGAAACAGAGGCTCTCTAGTTATCCCAATACACCAGAGAACAGCTGGACAAAAAAGAGCACAGTCCAGAGTGTCCAAACACACGAGCGTGCCCCTTCACAGCTGACGGGCCTGGCAACGAGGTGTAATGGGGAGCTAGTAGGGAACTTTGGCACCCTAAACAGAGCAACTATGGATTGTATAACTGGCCTTAGGAATGACTTCAGCATTCTTTACTCCAGATTAATGTACCCAATTCCTTCAGCTGATCCTTACATGATATAGACTCAAGGCCCTTCACCTCCCTAATTTCCCTCCATTAAATGCCATATAGTTTATCATTATCCTTTGTAAACTCTGGTGCCCGGAATTGGAAAAAAAAAAAAAACAATAAGCATTTATTAAGGACCTTCTATGTGCCAGACACTGTGCTAAGTACTGGGGATACAAAAAAAGAAACAAAAGATATCCCCTGCCTTCAAGGAGCTTACAATTTAATGGGGGAGAAAACATGCAAACAAATATCTACAGAACAAGCAAAAAAATGAAAATAATGTGATTAGGGAATAATTAAATAAATTGTGGCATATGAATGGGATACTATAATACCATAAGGAATAATGAATGTGAGCAATTTAAAGAAGCATGGGAAAACTCGAATGAACTAATAAAGAGTGAAGTAAGAAGAATTCTGAAAAAAAAAAAAGAACTACAAGGTAAATGAAAAGAATATGAAAATAAAAAAGAATCCTGATAAATTATAATAACCAATCTTGGCCTCATATCAGGGTTAAGGAAATACATTTCTTTCCTTTCTTTGAAGAAATGGAGGGCTGTAGTTGTAAAAAGATGAGAATGAGATGAGATTCTTTATCAAGAACCTTACTAAAATCTGGATGAGCCATAGGCTCTGTATCCCCCTCCTCTCCAAGTTTAGCAATCCTATCAAGAAATAGAATGAAGCGTGTTTGGCCTTCTGTTCTTGAGAAAGCCAAAGCTGGCCCTTTGTAAGCGCTACACCATTATCCAGTGGTTCACTCACCTTTTCTGTCATGATCTATTCTGGGATTCTTCCCAGAATCAAAGTTAAGCTCACAGGCCTGTGATACACAGATTGTTTCCTCTCCTTATTTTGAAAATCAGACGATGTGCCCTTCTCCCACTTTGTAGAAGCTCAGTCACACTGGCCGGTCTTTCGGGACTTGGAGATGTTAAGTTCATCTGGGTTGGACAACTTGAATTCATCGAAGGAAGGCAGCTAAGTCTGTCTTTTACTATCTCCATACTTGACTTGGGCATCAGCTCCATTAGTCATTTTGGTTTTATCCTCTCTTGTACAAAGGTCCTCCTCCTTGACAGAGGACAGAGAAGCAAAGTAAGAGCTCTGTCTTCTCATTGGTGTCAGTCACTCCTATCCCACCCACCCCAAGAACAGCCTCATCCCTGCTCTAAGCCTCTTTTTTCTCCTGGCACAGCCAGTATGACTAGTGGATACTACTGCCAGCTGGCAGCAGGTACATTTTTAGAGAGTGAAGCACCAGGAGAAGAATGAAGTGCTCACTGGTTCCTCTTCTCACCTTAGGAAAGTAAGCAAGACAGATCCTTCCCAGATCATAGCTCTCAACTTCCCCTGGGCATCTCAGGAGAGACTTTTCCTTGATCTGTTTCTCTGTATCTCTCTTCATATCTGAGACTACAGCTTCACCATTATGCTTATGCTCTTAACTAAGCCACCAAATGGGGCTCACCAATGACCTCATTAACCCAAGAGGTCTTGGTCCCAAGTTACAGGATTTATTTATCTCTGCTATTTGGGAGTTAAAAGAATTATTTTTAAAATAAAAATCATAAAATTGTCTCCTAGTTTTCTTAGCCCCCAGCTAGGGGAAAAAAACACTCATATTCTTAAGAGAGGTTTAAACTTTTGACCACCTCAGTCCTGTGTACAGCCAACTAGTTACTGTTGTTCTCAATTACATTCCCCCTTACCACCTACCACATCAAGTTCATTAAAAAAAAATATGAGTCATGCGGCAGCTAGGTGCCACAGTGAATAGAGCACCAGTCCTGGATTCAGGAGGATCTGAGTTCAAATCTGCCCTCAGACACTTAACACTTACTAGCCGTGTGACCTTGGGCAAGTCGCTTAAACCCAATTGCCCCCCCCAAAAAAATATATATTAGTCACATATCACCTATGACTGGTGTTAGTTTATAGGTGACGAAATAAAAACTGCTTTAAAAATAGAGAAAATTATGTGATCTTAAACTTCAGATCACCATCACATCAGCCCATTCTGGCCACCCCCATCAAAATCCATTGTTCTAAAAAGTGGAGGGTGGGCCATTGGAGCCAAACTTGCAAGACTCAGACTCTGAAGTCTGAACTCATTTATTATCAACCAAATGCTGGTTTCTCTCTCTGTTTCTGTCTCTGTCTCTCCCACAATACAGCTTAAAACTCCTTACATGGCAGAATTCTACAGCAGTCTCTGTATTTAGAATACTTTAGTTCCAGTCCCTCCCAGGGCAAGCAGAGAATACTATCTGTTCTGAACTACAGATCCCAGAATTCAGTTTATTTTCAGAAACTGGCTATGATTAAAAACAAAAACAACTGTTGTGTTGCTCCTGGCATCCCTCATTAGCGTCTGCTCATTCTGAGATTTGGAATTCCTGGTTACCACTTTATAGGACTGTGCCATTCTCTTCTATTCATCCTTTTGCTTCCATTGCCTGTACATTTCTTTTTTAAATACAAATTGGTTCATAAATTCCCTGAGCATGCACACATTTACACAAACCCCATTTAACTCATTGGAATGATTTCCCTTTGATTCTTTAAAATGTAATTCTTGAGCATCTCCCATCGCTCCTGAGCTGACTTCTGTTTGAACATTTTGCTGCATGAGTCCCTACCAAACTTTCCTCTAAAGCCTTTGAAATAAGCTATTACAAAATCTAGAGTGCATGTCAAATTAAGCCTAAATTTGCTCTCCTTTACTGGCATACTTGAAGGATGAGTAGTCCTTTTCTTGCAGAGTTCCCATTAGCTCAACCCTAGTAACCAATACCCTCTCCCTGTCACTGAAATTTAGATCCAAATTAGAATTTTTTTTACAAGATTACTAGCTTGATAAATTTGAAGAATGTTTAATGATATAGTTCACCTAGATTTTAGCAAACCATTTAGCAGAATCTCTCATGCTATTCTTGTTATTAAAAAAAAATGCAAACGTGTGACCTAGATATCCATATAACTAAGTGAATTTAGAAACAGCTAAATGAACATACCTAGTGAATAGTGAATAGTTGCTCATTTCAAACCTGACTCAGTCAAGAAATCCTGGGACTAGTTCTCAAACTCTGCCTCAGTGGAGAAATGTTTGGTATGGCAAAAGGAAAAAATTCCTGATAACTAAAAGTATACAAAAATGGAATAGGTTGCCTTAGGAGGCAGTGGGTCCTCCCTCACAGAAGGTGTTCAAGTAAATAATAATGGATGATCACTTCTTGTGTTGTTCAGATATGACTTTGTATGTAGCCTTTGAGGTCCCTTCCAACTCTGAAATTCTATGGCCCTGTACTATTAGGTATTAGAGATGGCCCATTTGTCTAATCTAAAATTCTGAGGTCCCCTAGCCAAAGATTGATTAAATTGTCTTAGGTCTCTCCTGCGACAGGAAAGCTAACCTATTTCCTAGATCACACATATGTTTTTGGTGGAGAACATAGCAATAATGGGAATTGTCTTGTTTTCTCATTAAAGGCTTTTTTTTTTGGTTGCCCATTGTATCCCTAAAATTGGAAAGCATAAGAATCTAGAATTCTCTTACCAGCTGAATTTCTAACAAATAACCAACCAAGCAAAAATGAACTTTAGGGGCGGCTAGGTGGCGCCATGAATAGAGCACCAACCCTGGAGTCAGGAAGACCTGAGTTCAAATCTGGCCTCAGACACTTAACACAAAACTATCTGTGTGACCTTGGGCAAGTCACTTAACCCCAATTGCCTCTCCAAAAAAATGAACTTTAAATAGAATTGAAAGTATAGAATTTATTATACTTCTTTAGAATCATTGCTATCTTTCATCCCCTGGGTTCCTGTTATTATACATGACTGCTAATTTAATAAGTAGTAGCCTAATATCTTCAGAGTGATTTTTTTTCTCCAAAGTTGTTTTAGTCGTTGTCATAATAATAATAGCTAATATTTGTGCAATGATATAAGCACTTTACATATATTATTTCATTTGATCCTCACAACAATACTGTGTGAAAGATAGAATTACTATTACCATACCACAAATGAAGAAACTAAGTCTGAGTCTGGTCATTCATACAGGATCACACATCCAGTAAATATGTGAGGCAGGTCTTCCTGGAACTCTATTCACTAACTGACCCTGCTATTATACTGGGAAGCTAGAAAGAACATAATTTCTGAAAATACAAATTACTAGGAAAGAATTCACTATTTAATAAGAATTGCTAGGAAAACTTGAAAGTGGTCTGGCAGAAATTAGTCTTAGACCAACATCTTACACTATATGTCACAATAAATTCAAAAGGAATGTGTGATTTTAATATTAAAGATGATATCATAAAAAAAAAAAAGTTAAAGTGAAACAGATCATGTACTTTCGTAACTCTGGGTAGGAAATATATTTTTAACCAAAGGATAGCCAAAGATAAAAAGAAACTGATAACATGAAATTAAAAGGCTTTGGTACAAAATTATTGTTACAAAATTACCATGGGAAACAATCTTTGTGATAAATTTAATGGATGAGTTTGGTACCCAAGATATACAGAAAAACTAACAGAAACATATAAGACCAAATACCATTCCCTAATATTCAAAGTATATAAATATTTTTCAAAAGAAGAATTGCATACTATAAAAACCATATGAAAGAATGCTTCAAGTCACTAATAATAAGAGGAGGGCAAATAAAGATAACTCTCATACCCTGCAAATTGGCAAAGATTACAAAAGCCTGAAGTCAGTGTGGGAAGCACTGTAGGAAGATAGCCATTGTTGGAACTGTGAATTGGTAAGATAATTTTGAAAAATGCAAATACTCTTTGACCCAGAGATTCCACCCATTGACAAAACGTCTTCATATACACCAAAAATATTTAAAGCAGCACTTTTAATGATAACAAAGAATTGGAAACCAAGTCGATATCCATCAATTGGAGAACGTCTAAACAAATTATGATATGTGAGTTTATGGAATGCTACTGAAATGCCTAATATAATAAATACAAAGAAGTATGGAAAAATTTATGACATGACCCAAAATAGGTAGAGCCAAGAAAACAATATTCATAAAGACTATAACCATATAAATGGAAAGAACTATAACCATAAAACAACCAATGATGAATATTGAAAAGTTACAAAGAATTAGCTTGGCCCAAAAGAAGAAATAGAAAACGCTCCCTTCCATTCCTTTGTAGTCAGTCAATAAACATTTATTAAGTACCAACCACGCATGGAACACTGTGCTAAGTGCTAAGGATACAAGGAAGGGCAAAAGATAGTTTGTGCTCTCCAAGAGTCCACCAGAGAAAATACTGGAATCGGGACATAGAAGGTCCTGTTGGAGCAAAAGTGAAAGAGGCCAGTGTCACTGGATGGAAGCGTGCCTTAGGGAAAGGTGTAAGTGTAAGAAAACTGGAATGGTAACGGTTGGGGGAAGCTTGTTTAAGAAGAATTTGAATGCCAAGCAGAGGATTTCATAGTAGAAGTTGAAGTTTAGTGAGTAGAGGAGTGACATGGTCAAACCTGCCCATAGGATAGACTGGAATGGGGAGAGCCTTGGCAGGCAGACCCACCAGTACCTATTAGAATAGTCCAAGAGTGAGGCGATGAGGTCCTGCACCATGATGGTTGCAATATCAGAGGAGAGAAGGAGGCACATTAGAAGATGTTACAAAGGTAAAATCAATGAGCAGATTGGTGAGGAGCTGAGAATGAACTTAGATTGAGAGCCTAGTTAGTACACTAAATATGAAGTCAATTTTTTTCCTATGTATTGATCAATTTTGTTTATATAATTTCTTCTCTTTTTCTTTTTAAAAATATTCATTATTATATAGAGTGGCTGTCTTGGAGGGAAGGATATATGGGAAAATTAGGTAAAGTAAGAACAAAAATTAGAAATAAAAATTAATTTTTAAAAGATATGAAAATGAAGGTAAGTTAAGTAGCACAAATGTAATGGTATCTAGCTACCTCAAAAATCTTCAACAAATAATAAAGAGATATGAAGAGGGGCAGCTAGGTGGCACAGTGAATAGAGCACCAGCCCTGGAATCAGGAGGACCTGAGTTCAAATCTGGTCTCAAACACTTAACATTTGCTAGCCGTGTGACCTTGGGCAAGTCACTTAACCCAAATGCCCTGCCCTCCCCCCTCCAAAAAGTTAAAAAAAAAAAAGATATGAAAAAAGAGAGAAAAAAAATCTGATACAGTCAGAAAATACAAATATGTAAACTATTTGTCTTCTGTGCCTCAGGTCACCCCCTCCAAGCCCTACAAACCAAAGGAGACCAACATTAAATGCTCCTCCCACCAGACCCACGTCAGGCCGAGGACCTGCTCCAGCGATTCCATCCCCTGGCCCCCAGTCTGGGGCTCCACCAGTACCATTCCGTCCAGGACCTTTACCTCCTTTTCCTAGTAATAGTGATGCATTTGGAGCACCTCCACAAGTTCCATCCCGGCCAACACGGGCTCCTCCCAGTGTCCCAAGGTAAGAAACTCAATGCTTATTGGAAGGGAGGTTGTTTGGTTCTCTTCTCCTAGAGTGACAAGACAGGGTTTATTTGAAAAAGAAAATTGCAAACATTTTCCTGTTTTTGCATGCGATTTTCACACCCCAGAGTAAATGAGTGGGTAAATCTTCATAGCAGATCCACATGATGAGTGGGCCTGCTGTTAGGGCTAAAATCATTGTGGAACCTTCAACAATTTAAAATATCTAATCTACAAACAGAATTTAATTAAAGAAAATCTGGTCCATCTGAGTGACGCTGTGGCAGCTGCTTATCCTAGGACTACAGTGGATTGATGTGGGGGAGAAGAGCAGAGGCTGGAGTTTTGTAGGCTGAATGTCATTTTTATGTGGAGAGGAGCGCTGTGTATGATAATCTCACCTTCTCAATTTCCAGATAAATTCCAGAATGTGTCTTTCTCAGATCATCCAAATAACCTCTGAAGTATAGTTTTCTTTCAAAATCAAAATAATATTTTATTCCAGGCTTTATACAATTTGTAAGAATAGGAACACTTCAAAGTTGTAAACAAATCTTTATGGTTAAAAATTTCATAAGTATAATATTCTATGAGAATAGTCATTAATCTGACATAAGGGGGCGGCCAGGTAGCACAGCGAGTAAGAGCACTGGCTCCAGTGTTGAGAAGACCTGGAGATCGAATCCCGGGCTCAGACACTTAGCACCCACCCAGAAACACCTGGCCGTGTAACCTTGAGCAAGTTACTTAACCCCGATTGCTTAAAAAAAAAAAATCTGACATAAGAAATGGAATATCACATTACAATCAAACATTGTAACAAATCAAGAACATATTTGCATATTGTTACATTCAAAATCATATAATCTCTTAATTTTAGGGCAGCTAGGTGGCACAGTAGATAGAGCACTGGCCCTGGAGTCAGGAGGACCTACTTTAAATCCAGTGTTTGACAGCTACTAGCAATATGACCCTGGACATGTCACTTAACCCTGTTTGCCTCTGTTCCTCATTTGGAAAATGAGCTGGAGAAGGAAATGGCAAACCCCTCCAGTATCTTTGCCAAGAAAACCCCAAATGGGGTCATGAAGAGTGGAACAAGACTGAAAGAACTCACCATCTTAATTTTGCATATTTCAAGGCATAAGAAGCCAATGGTTGCTTTAGAAATAAAAATAATAAATAGAGATAGCACAAATAGGCCAGGCATCAAGTACTACTCTAAAAAAATTGTTGAACTAAACTTTTCCTATGCTTTCTGAAGAAATACAACTATATAAATATATACAGAAAGAGAAAATATTTGGATTTAGATGTGACAGTCCACCTGTCAAAGTTGAGTAATTTTGCCTCCCTCTCAGATAGGATGCTTCACTTGTATTTTTCTCTTCAAGCTAGAAATGGAGCAGTGGGGAGGAGAGGTGTGCCTAGCTCAAGGGTCTCAAACAGTTAGTACTAAGGTGACAAGAAAGACACATGCACTGTGGGCTGAGAGGTACATTTTCCCTGAATGTTTTACTAATGTACCCACATCCCAGTCCCCTCCAGGTGTGACCTGCCCACTTCAGGTTTAGCTGAAATGTTCTGGCACAAGAACCTCAGCAAAAATATGCAAAAGAATTTCCCTCAAATATAAAAAAATGGGGTTTCAGAACTAATCCTCACAGGAACACACTAGCAATATACAGTCTACAAATTGTTGGTTTTGGAGAACTTCAGATGGATAGGAAAACAGTGCCTGCCATTGTGCCATCAGGGGATGGAGGAGGTTCAGAGAAGGGTGGGAGAAGAGCCCCGCCCAGCAGCAGTGAAGGCCAGGATTCTGTCTGTGTCACTCTGAGAAGGAACCATAGCAACCCCATGCCTGGCCTTGGCATTGAACTTGCCCGTCTTGCCTGTCTCGCATGATTGCTTTACTTCTTGGTTGCAGATAAGATGGCTTGCCAAAAGCATGTCTGAACATAATCCTGTGAATCCTAACCTGACTCGTTAAGGTGGGTGGAGCCACTCCTGGCATTTCCTACCTCACAGAAAAAGCTGCAGTAGCCCGTCATTTTATGGCTGTGCTTGCTGGCAGAGAAAGGAATGGCTGGTGCAGGGGGTCAATGAGTTTATAAGGCCCTCACTGGACACACATAGAAGACTCAGAAGTTGCCATAAAAGAGAATTCTAGAATGGCCTCAAGATAGATCCACTGTAACCTTAGTTTAGGTTGTAGATAAATTTTTCGTTTTCCCCCAACAGTGCACTTAGTTTGGTTAGTTAGCCAGAAGACAAAACTAGCTCAAAGCAAAGATTTTTAATGAAATATCATTGTCAGAAAAGAATCAGAAGAATATTTTCCCATATACTAGAGGATATTCTCCTCTCTTTTTAAAAATAAATTTACTATTCATTTTTTAAAAAATTAAGTAAGTTGTAGATAAACTCAATAGAGAATTTACCCTAAAACAGAAATACAACTGAAGCGGGAAAGTACATGGTTGTTGCTGAGGCTTCCAACTCACCAGTTCAGTGAGTGGAGATGAAAAGCCCTGTGAGGGGCTGAGTCACCTGAAAGAATATTTCAGGATCCCTATACCCATTAAAAGTTTAGCATTAGATGGAGTACTCTGACCGCATAACGTCTGTTTTTAATAAAAAGCCAGCACAGGAATCCTAGGAAATGCATACCAGAAAAGGGTTTAAGATTTCAAAAAAAAAGAAAAAAAGGTTGAGGGACATTCTTAAAACTTTGCTTGGGTATTATTTATTTATATATTCTCTTTTTCCCTGATGGGTTTGCCACAATTTTTTCTACTTAAAGAGAAAAATAAAAAAGACACAAACGCTATTCTTCATCATTTCCAGGACAACAGCAAATTTAGTTTTCTGAGAAAGAAGTTTCATTTTTCAAGTTCTTTGCCTCACTGAAAGCCCTTTCTTCTATCTGAAACAGAAATTCCTAATGTGACAAGACAGCACAAACTGTCCTGCAGATTCCCTGCTGCCTTTAATATTGTTACAAAAACAATAAGTAAACCTTTGGAAGGAGGGGATTCAGTGTGGGCTTCTGCTTACTTTTCTTCTGAACAATCTACCACTTCATTAGCAAGTTATGACCTTGCCTTTTAAGAGAATATATAATTTTATCAAAACTTACTGAGTTAATCAAGCTACTTGTAGTTTTAAAGAAACCATGAGTGTTCTGATTTTTTTTCCTTTTTCCTTTGCTTTCCATTTTGATGTACAGGAGAGGAAGGAGAGAGGAGGGGAGTAAATTTTGGCCCAATTTTTCCTCTGCTTCTCAAGCTGTTTTGGTTTATATACACTGATTTTTTTCTGCAAGGAAGCTAAAACCGTTGTATGATGTGTGCTTGCCTTAATTAATCCCACCTGAATAGGGGAGAGTCTATCCCAACAAAGCTTACAAATGCCGGTGCTGACTTAGAAAGTTGATTGTGCAGCGTCTATGATTTGTAAAACATTTTGTGTTGCCAGGCGATCTGGGTTATCCCCTCCTTCCTCAACCCCTACTCTTCTCTGAAGAGAATAAAGCCAGGCTGGAGAAATCCAGCTGTATACTTGTCCAGTGCAATGATCTTAAGCAGATACAACTGCCTCCATAGAGTCCCATTATGACCTTGTTCTCCTACTTAAAGATCAGAATCTTCATCAAATACTAATTTTAATTCTCAGAGAGTTATTTTTGGTTACAGCTTCTTAAGATTAGTTTATTGGGAATTGCAGCCTTGCCATTAACAGGACAAATTAACTGAGTCAGAGTGTGTTTTTCCTGGCAACAATTGCTTCTGGCATTCATTCACTAGTTTCAACTCTGTTCCTCTCTTTTCCTTGAACTAAAATATTTTACAACAATCTGCATAGAAGGGTGGGGTGTGATGGAGAGGGTCTCCATCCAAGGAGAGCCCTTCTTCATTTACCTCATCACTCCCATCTCCATTTGGTCCTCATTAGAATAACAATAGTAACAATTAACTGCCTTCTTTGAACAGATCCTAGCCATCACTTCGTAGAAGCTTCTCTAAGCTTGGCTAAATTGAGCTGTCTCAAAGTATTTATCCTCCAGTCCAATTCACTCTAATTTATCCACACATGTGACCATACAGAGTGAAGCCTAATCACTACGGTGTCTAACCATTGAGGCTGATGGCCAAATGACATCCTGCATCTGATTTGTTCATATGACAGAACCACAGGCCCACCTCAGGATGGTCCATTGGTCCCACAGTTATGTTTTAGAGCTACCAAATTTGAAGAGGAGAGCAAGTCCATTTCATGACTTCACTCAGCTAATTCACTTGGCATCCTTGGTAAAGAGGCCTCCCTACAGTCCCAAATACTCAGTAATTATTCTTTAATCAAGTAATCCCAGAGGAAATCTGATATAAATACTTCTGAAGAGGCAACAATGTATTGATATTCCTTTCCCTACAGTAATGAACTCCAGCTGATTCTACCCATAGTTTGTTTTTCATGTTATTTAAAAGTTGCTTTAGTATTAATTCAAGTGGCATCTGATGACTTGAAATGTCTCTGTTATGTAAGTTAACCATGGATTTTAATGAGAGTTTACATGTAATTATTTTCACTTAGGGATAAGGTCTCCTTGTTTTGTTTTGTTGTTTTTTTTTCCAGCCAGTCCCCCAAATTTTGAGTAAGGACAAACCCTCGATTCTTATGAACATGCCATTGCATCCCTAACATCAAAGTTTGGTACCATGGAGGATGAAGCTGCTGAACTTTACAGTTGTGGGCTAAGGGTACATGGACAAAGCTGCTTCTACTAAACCGTATTGATTCCTCCTCAATAGATATATTGGAGTCATTCTTACTCCTCAGCTGCCCTCCACTATTATGGCTTCTTTTAACAGTTTGTTGTCATCTGGACAAATGATGCTTTCAGCTCATGACTTCTGGTTTCAACCAAGACCTTTCTACTTTCTTAGCCACTCTCCCTAAAAGAAAGAAAAAGAAAGGAAAGAAGGAAGGAAGGAAGGAAGGAAGGAAGGAAGGAAGGAAGGAAGGAAGGAAGGAAGGAAGGAAGGAAGGAAAGAAGGAAGGAAGGAAGGAAGGAAGGAAGGAAGGAAGGAGAAAAAAGAATTCCAGTTGTTAAGATGGATACCTTTTTATTTTTAGCCAAGTTAAACTAAAAATAATTAAAGATAAACAATCAGGTGGATTTGCCAAGAACAGGATCAGGAACCCAACTTTGATTTGTTCCGTTTCTAATATTTAATTATTGTGTAACAGAATTTATGAGGCCCTGCTTATAACTGTGTTGCTAGTTTAGCATTAGCCACCATGATAATTTAGGACCCTATACAATTTGATATCATAAATATTCATAAATAGAAAATGGGTCATACATTATTCCCTAAAGAGAATGACCAATTTAGTTTCCTCTCCTTTAAATGTTCTAAAAAACTTCATTTTCAGATTCTCTTATGGCTATAATTCCCAATATGATATATCAGCGTAGGTGACTAGATGGCTAATTTCATAGTCTTTCCTATTTCAGGTCTTGGTTTCAAAACTTGTTTCAGTCAAAGTAAAATCAGTTTGGTGGTTTCCTTTTTGGGCCTAAAGAACTTTCTACTTTACATAAACATCTCCATCCTACCACAATTCAGAATGAGAGACTGCTCATGAGAGGGAAGAACAGAACTGTAAGTTTGGGGGTGATCAGAACTGGGGGGTATCGGCAGATCATTGAGATAGACTGTTTCTCCAGTGTTTTTAAAGGGCCTTTCCACATGCTTTTCCAGACACCAAATGTTGAAGGGGAAGGAGGGAATAAGAAATGACAAAACTATATAGTTTGCATTTCACATGCATCAAGGCACAAGTCATATAAATGTTGACAGGCAACTGCAAGAAAAACAATATGCCCTTGTTAGCCCAGAGGTAGCTGGCATTGGGTTAACTAAACAGAACTGCTTCCGTGTTCCATAACAAGACATAGCAAATAGCCTTTTCATTGTTCTCTTTAGAGGTTCTGAATTGTTGGCTCCCACAAATAGAGGGAAAGCCTTTCCAGAGGTGAAGTATTCCTAGCCTTGCCCTGGGTCTCACCTGATTGATAGAGGAAGACAGCCAAGGCAGAAATCTGGCACAGGAATCAGTGACCAGTAGAATATGCATAGTCAAAGATTTATTTTTTTTCCCTGTGGCCACAGCAGCAAATTGTCACCAGCTGGAATCTGCTGAATGTTCCTATATACAAGTTGATGTCAGCTTAAAAATAAAAGGCTAGACTGTAAGCAAATGTGTACTGTGGTGGGCACATCCGATAATCTGATTGCCACAGTTTTTTCTCCCTCGCTGCCACAAAAGAATGAATTTACAGTTAGACTTGTTTCAGCCAGTTAGAGTTAGCTGTTACTCAATGAGTTTTTCCAAAACTTCAGTTTCATGGCATGCTAAACTGTAGCCCTCGAACCCTTAAGTTCCATTCAAGTACCAAGCCCTCGGAATAGGCAGCCGAAACAGCCTCCCTTCTTTAGGAGTTATCGCCTAATATGAAAAATTAGAAGCAAAATGTAAATAATGCTTACCGCAGTTGCTTTAACCAATAACGACCAGGAAATTCAAAATGAAAGCTTAAATGCTGGATCCTTCCCTCAAAATCCTATGTCTTTAGGTGCCTACCTCCAGCAATAAAAGGAAAGAGTTTAAAAAGGAGCTGAGGGCTTGGTGACCTTTGTCTGCTTGTCACAATCTTATAGCTGTCTAAATGGAGAACTTTAAAATAGTTGACATCGAAAGCCTTTGGCTTGCTCATGTCTACATATAGTAAGTTTCCTCTGTGGGTGTGTCTGGGTCTAAACACATATTTACACCCTTTGATTGCCAGATAAAATCCACCTAGCTTACAGAACCATGTGGTCCCAAATAATTGAGTACTTGTTGCCCTGGCCAGTGTTTACAGGGGAGGGGAATGGGTAAAGCTTGAGCGATCTGACAGTATATTGATGCCAAATTACTAGCAATTGGATGAGGGTCAGGGTCACATGTTCAATGATCCAGAATTAGAAAAGTTTCTGTAGAGGGCAAGACTGAAGCCACAAGGTATTTAGGCAACTTCCCAGTGTAGGCAATGCTGTAACTTGGTGTGACCCCTGTTCTTTCCTTTTGGCTGCTCTTCAGGCATCACAGCCACAGGGTGCACAAAAACTATAAAGAATGAATACTCAAAAATGCTGCATTTTTTAAAAAAACTGCTCCCACAAATATCAGTAAACATCCCGTGTTGTTTAAGGAGAAGAAAAAGTATTAGAGTTGTATTATTCACATTTACTGCAGAAAGAACATCCCATCCCAGCTGCTCAAAAAGGTCAGTACCTCAAATCCTCAACTGTTCAATCTAAACAGGGAAAGTTTTGACCTAGATTTGCCCCCAAGATATAATTTTTAGTCTATAAGATTGCAGCATTTTTTCATTTTGTAAATTATTTCAGACACTGAAAAATAGTACCAAGAACATTTTCTAATGATTCTAATGTACATCCAAGTGGGGTTTATAATGAATGAGAAATGTAAAACTCCATTCTTTACCTGTCCTTTGATGGAAAATGGGCCAGTAAGGACCAAATATATGACAGAGAAAGATAGGATAAACAAGATAACTGGATACTACAGACCAGAAAATCAACAACTCAGAGGTTTTGAGTGCTTTAGGATTTACAGATCACTAACTTTATAGCCACCTTTCCAAACAGCACCCTTCCCCCAACCTCTTAGGATCTATAATTTCACTGGAGGAGAAAGTTCCCTCTTTCCACTAAGGAAACCTATTTCTCCCTAATTTAAGAATCTTAGAGCATTGCCCGGAGGCAATGAGAAAAGTGACTGGTCCAGGACTCACAACCAATATGTATGAGGAGGATGGTGAGGACATTTCCAGGTATTTTTCTATCTCTATGATTCTAAGAGAAGCTTTATTCAAATTATGAGAACATTTGGTTATCATCTCAGATTTCTATAGTATCTAAGGTTTTCAGAGCACTTTCTTCACAATGTCTCTATGATGAGTATTAGTATCCTTAAAGCCACATTCTACACTGTATACAATTTTATCGATCCATGTTAAAATTATTCTTAAGATCAATTTTGAAGTGACTGATCTTTTTCTCAAAGTTTAAAATCAAGGCACTGTGGCATTTGAATCTCCACACACCTAACAGTATTCATATCTTTACGTAAGTAAATGGGAAAAAATGTAAAAATTGAAGAAAAATTACCATGACTATTTATGATGACCAAAGGAAAGTTTTGCTTTTTACTAGTGATGGGAAATATGAAATAAGTTGAAATATAGAAACTTTTTTTAGAGAAAAATTCTACATTACTGATTGCTTTGTGAGGTAGAAAATATGGAAAAGCCATAAATATATGTGTTGACTGGAGCAATCACTGCAATACAATCATTTTCTATTGCCTCCTCAAACCCTAAAAATCCCAGAAGCATAATTTGGAACTGGAAAGGGCTCTTAGAGATCCTTCAGCCTAATCCTCCTGTTTTATAGATCAGAAAACCGAGACCCACAGAGAAGTGATTCTCCCAAGATCATACAAAGAGTCAGTCTTAGAATCAGAATTTGAAAACAAGTCTCTCTGATTATAGTCCAGGGGCTTTCTACCCTTCATCATCCTACTTCCAACATACTGATCCTACATTTCAGTTTATCAGGCTATATACATATACTTTTCAGGCATGTTGAGGGTATTAGATAACTTTTTCAAACTATAACATTCTAATTTAAGAAATCTTAATGATTAAAGACTATAATGTCATATTGGAAACCCATTTTAAAAGATATTACATTAATAATATACTTGAACAGAATTTCCCCATTCCTCCTCAAACTTTGGTTATGTGACTAGATGCTTCAATTTTATTTTATTTTTTACTATGTAGGTAAGATAATTTCCTTTCATAATGTTGCTTAATCAATATCTATTCAGCAGTCACAGCATTCTAATTGCTTACAAAACCTCTAACCTCAGTCCTCAGGAGCTAATACTCTTAAATGCAGAGGCTTTACCTTCCCTGAACAACTAGTTCTTTCCTTCCCACAATGAAATTCTGAAAACAAATACAGTCCCTTGCCCTGTAAAACAAATGATTTCATTAGTGTTTTCTTTAGAGCCATAGTAGGTGTATGAAAGAAGAAGGGCCCAAATGGATCTCCAGAATTTTCAAATGCATACCCATAACATTTAAATTTTTCGATCTTTTTTTTTTTACTGTTACCTTTAAAGTCCCTATTGCTTTATTTTTTGTCAGTTTCTTCTTCACCCACTACACAAGAATATATAGTAAGAAAATGATACATAAAGATTTGAGAAGAGACTAAGAAGTGATTACAGAGATCATTGGTCCATTGTCTCCAAAGTGAGAATATTCTCCTGTAGCCATTTCTCATTTCACCTCTCTACTCCACTCTTTCCCAGTTCTTTTTTTCTTTGTACCTCAATTCAGTAGCATCTTCTAAAACTCTTGACCCCATTCTTTTTTCCTTTAGTAACTTATGTCAGTCAGGCACCTGCCTTCTAGCTGCTTTTGGCAGACAAGAACAATGAGTCTCTTTTTGGCTTTATGTAATATCCAACATTATTCAAAACAGAACTTTGTTGTTAGGCCCTATCTAAAATTGCTTTGAGATCTGTTGACCAGAGGTTCTGCAGTTGAGTCAAGAAGTAATTGTGCAGTGTAATGTGCTTCTTTTGAAAACCAGACATTTACTTTATACTCTACATTTACTCTAAGCACATAGAGATTACATTATATTATTAAATTTACTATCTGTATTTCAGACCTTTTCTATCACATTGGTGATGTTTAAGAAAAGGTATGTGTGTAAGATATAAAAAAATGAAAACCTTTTATTTCTAAGTGTTCTGGGCTTCTCTTTCCCAAAGTCCATCAGGTTTCTCCTCAAGGGCCTCCCATGGTCATTGCAGCAATGTTTTTCTGAAAGCATATTTTGTGGAATATGGCTCCAGGATGATGGCAGCTTTTGTTAAGTGAGATGCCTAAAAGGCTCCCATATGGTTTTCATCGATTTTGTAGTCTAGACTTGCTTTATTTAGTGACTTTGGGTCTGAACTGGTAGAGGTTTTGTAGGCATTTTTATTAAAACAACTAAAAATGTGTATGTGCTATTCAGAGATGAAACAAAAGGCTTAACTTGTCGTAGGCCTAGGACAAGGAAGTTGGTTGAGAGTTTATCACATGGCTCACTTTTGCTATTCTTCCATACAAACCCCACCCCACCCACCTCAGTTTCATAAAATTGTACAAAAATAGAAAACCTGTAAGGAACATCAGTAACTATTACATTCGTACAATCAATACCATTTTCTTTGGTGAATTTTTGTAACTGAGATGCTAATTGTTAGTCAGAAACCTCTGATTCTTTCTCCAGACTCTTTACATGACCCTGGGGACATATGATCCCTGCCCTTTTAGCACTAACTTTTACAAACATAGCATTTCCTTTAAAAAAAAAAAAAAAGGGCAGAGGGGCCAGCCAGCCACTAAAAGTAAATGGAACTGAATTCTCCAGAGTTCAGAAGTGCCTTTGCCACATGTTGAAAATTTCATTTTCAAAGATTGTTTTTGAGTCTTTTTCTGAGAATTACTTAGAGGCAGTATGACATTATCAGAAAGAAAAAAACACTACTTATATTTCAAGATCTGCCCCTAAATCGGCCTTTTGCTCCCTGGTAACAGCTAACACAGCAAATCCAGTCCCAGTGTGACTACATCAGAAAGAGGAGCTTCATGGAAGCAGAGAAAATGTGGGCCATTCTGTCTCTACCAATACCATTGCTTGGTTTTGGACTAAACATTTAATTGAGCTTAGTCACATATTTATTCATTGACATGGCAGCGAACAAGGCACACTGCCTTTCTGTTTGTTTTTCTGTTTGTTTTGGGGGAAAAAAAAAACTTTTAAAAATCTCTTTTAAAGCATGTTAGAACTCCCCCTGCTGGAATTTTTTTTAATTGATGGAATTTCCTTAGAAAATAATCCCCCAAAACCTGGTTCTAACCAAAATCCCATTTTGATTAATATAATGATACCTCTTTTGATCAATATAATTTTCAAAACCACCAAAAGGAAAGAACACTGAGCTAAGTAAGGGTCAGAAGTCTGGGACTTGACTCCTGCCTCTGCCACTTATTAGTTGAATGACCTGGATAAGTATTATGTATGACCTGGATAAGACCATTCACGGGCCCAGTACCAATACTGAAGCATGGAAGCTTGCTCCATTTTCCCAAGCTGGATTGGTTTGTCTTTCCTTGGGCAGCCTTCTGGCTGTTCACCATGGTAGTGCCAAGCTTAGTGTGGACACCCCGGTCAGATTCAGCCCTACTCAAGCTCAGAACTCCTGAGCTTAACCCACCAGCCTCGGCCTCTCCCAGTAGCAAGGATCATAGGCATTCACCACTCCACCTAAATAGGTTGTATTTTACTGGCTGATCATGACTTCCTGAAAATGATAGGAATTAAAATGTTAACTTTACTCAAAATGAGATTTTTATAGCCTCAGCAGTCTCAAACACCTACCACCCCCATTCACTGCAACATGCACATTCACTCTTTCCACATTTGCCATGTCCCTTAATTCAGTTTAATTGCTGGCTCCTGTACATAGGTACACAATTAGTTAGCTTTTTTCACTAACCTTCCCTTTTCTTTTCCTTCTTCCTGACATTAAGTTGTCAAAAAATGTTCATCTTTTCAAGATACTAGCCTTTTCCAGTGATTCACATGCCTCATTCTCTGTATCCAGAAACTATCACTAAATCAACCAACCATCAAGAAACATTAACAAAGTGCCTACTGTGCACAAGGCAATGTGCTAGGTGCTGGATATTCAAAGACAATAAAGGAAGCAATGCTTCAGAATTTTAAAAAAGAGAAAACATACAAATAAATACAAAGTAGTTAAAGGGAAGGCATTTTGAGGAGAAGAGCATTAGTGCTAATGAAGGGCTAAGGAGGAATTTCAACTCAAGTCTTCCTCATTCCCAGTCCAGCATTCTATCCACTTAAATTGCCCAGGCTATCTAGTCAGTCAATTAACATTTATTAACTGCCTACTATGTGCAAGGGACTGTGCTAAGCATTGATGATGTAAAAAGGGTCAAAAGACAGCCCTTACCCCTCCAAAACTCACAGTCTAATGGGGGAGACAAGAAGCAAATATATACAAATCAACTATGTGTAAATAAGTAGGAAATAATTAAGAGAGGGAAGTCATTAGAATTATCTATGCTCAGTTAAAACATTCTAGAGAGCAATGTACAGCTGAATTCATCATGACTAGGATGAAGGGTTTGTGGTGGAGGAGATCTATAAAACAAATCAAAATTGGTCTAATACCAGGATGAACTTTGGCCAGTTATGACATTAACCCACATTTCTATGTTGATTTTGATTTTTTTTTAACCAATACAAATATGTCCTGCTTCAAGAATATCAGGAATACAGAAAATTCATATTTATAAAAGATGTATTGAGGGATAAAAAAGGACATTTATAAAATATATACATATATCATAATATATTTTGTATTATGTACATTAAACACACACATGTTGTTCAAGTGATAACTCCCCTAGTGTATTTAAGTGTTTTAGAGATCATTGGCATAAAGAACCTAGAGGACAGAGTAGGTCTGTGAGGAAGTTAATAGGGAAAATAGAGTGGGTCCATGAGAAAGTTAAAACCCAAGTATTAGGAGCTATTATTAATTGTCACTACTTCAAAGACAAAGATAAATACCAATGAAATTATTATGTTAATCAATGAGAAAATGACTAGATTTGCAAAAACAAAACAAAAAACCTCCAACCCCCCCAAAACAAAGAACCCCCAAATCCAATAGTCTTATTCAGACATGACTTTTTTAAGGAACATAATACCTGAATATCTAGCAAGATGCTGGTAATCATAAAACTTTTTAGCTAATGGAGATCTCTATGGTCATCCTTAAAAGTTTGCTCAAGTAGTTTTCTAGTGGTGGGATGTATTATTGTTCTTCCTGAGGCTCCTGGGAATAGAATATAGAGAGGGGTTCAAACAGTAGGGATGATGTCCATTCCCAGGGTAATAGTCATTCCTCAAGTGAGAGCTACCTGAAAAGAGATTTGAGACAATGCTATGTCCTTAATAACTGCCCCCAACGTATTTCTTCAGGCTCATTGGATATGATTCTCCCTCCTAAACTCAGAGGTACAGCCAAACTGGCTTTCTCTATTCCTCACACAGGACCCCCCATCTCTCATCTCTGTGCATCTGGACTGAGGGTCCCCTGGGCTTGCCATGTGCTCTCCCTTCACCTCAGCCTCCTTTCAATAAGTACCACCCTCTCCATGATTGAAACCTTTCTTGATCCACTTAGCACTAATGCTCTTCTCCTCAAAATGCCTTCCCTTTAACTACTTTGTATTTATTTGTATGTTTTCTCTTTTTTAAAATTCTGGAGCATTGCTTCCTTTATTGTCTTTGAATATCCAGCACCTAGCACATTGCCTTATGCACAGTAGGCACTTTGTTAATGTTTCTTGATGGTTGGTTGATTTAGTGATAGTTTCTGGATACAGAGAATGAGGCATGTGAATCACTGGAAAAGGCTAGTATCTTGAAAAGATGAACATTTTTTGACAACTTAATGTCAGGAAGAAGGAAAAGAAAAGGGAAGGTTAGTGAAATATATCCATTAGATCTTGGATATATCACTTAACCTTTCTGTAGACCTAAAGTTTGTTTAGAGTCATTTTTATAGGTATTTGAGGTGGTTATGGGGGGAGCATATGGAATTTTCCTGCTTCTATGCTACCATCTTGGCACTGCCCCCTCACTTAACCTTTCTTCACTTCATTTTCCTTCTCTGTAAAACAGGAACAAAAAAAAAATCTACCTGAAAGTTATTGTGAGGATCAAATAAGTTACAGAATGATTTGAAAGCCTTAAAGTCCTATGTAAATGCTAGTTGTTATTAATTAGAATTTCTTAAGACCTCTGACAAAATTTCATACCATATTTTCTTTTGAGTTACGTAGAATTGACAGAAAACTACAAATGGAGATAAAGTGATGCCTTAATGCATAAATCACAGAATCACAAAGTCTGAGTTAAAAAAAGACCTCAGAGGCTTTCTAGACCAACCCATACATGAATAAAATCCCAATCTACAATATATCCAACACAGGATCACTCAACTGTTCCTTGCAGACCTCTAGTGAGGAGAAACCCATTACGTTTATGCTTATTAAATGTCAGTTTATTAAGTTCAGTCCAATATTCTATCCTGTTGAGATCTTTTTGGATTCTGATTCTATTTTCCAACACATTAATTATCCCTCCTAACTTTGTATTTATGCAGATTTGTTAGGAACATCATCTGTGGCTTTATGCAAACCATTAATAAAAATGTTAGCTAACACAGGGCAAAGCACAGATGCTTTGGCTACTCGACTAGACTTCCTAGTTCCTAGTTTTCCTATTCACGTCCTCAGACCCACTGTGTCCTCCAGGTTCTTTATATTGATTATCTCTAATACGCTTAAATACACTAGGGGAGTTATCACTTGTACAACATGTATGTGTAACATACATAACACAAAATATATTACAATATATTTTGCATATATTACTTCCTTCCATGTTGACATCGAGGTATTGAGTCTGGCCATTCAACCAATTCCAAATCCACCTAGCTGTACTATTATAGTCTCTCTATATAGATTTATATTATAGATATATAGCAAATCTGTGTGTACATATATACACAGATACTATATATATATATATATATATATATATATATATATGTATGTATAGTATATCTCTCCACCTTTTTACAAGAATAGCAGGAGAAACTTTGCCAAATGCTTTCCTAAAATCAAATTTATATCTATAGCAATTCCTTCAACTGTCAAGTCTAGTAAACCTGCCCAAAAAGGAAATTAGGCTACTCAACTATTGCTTATTTTTTATGAAGCCATGTGAGCTCTTTCTAATCACATGTTTTTCTAGATGGTCACTAAATATATCTTTAGTCAATTTGATAATTTTGCCAGAGGTTGAAGTCTCTACTAAAATTAAAAATTTTTAAGGCATCATTGACTTCTCTTCTGTGACAATCAGGTTAACACTTGCATTTTCCTATGCTTGTAGTATCTCTTCTTTTCCATAACCTTTCAAAGATCACTAACAGTAGCTCAGCCATTGCCTTCATCAATAATCCCAGCATATCATGGAATATAATTTATCTTGGGCCGCTAACTGTTCTCTATCTCCCTCTTTATTCTGGGTATCCCTTTCAGCCATTATTCTTCTCTTCTTTCCAAACCAAAACTCATTGTCCTTGGCTGAGAATGTGGTATTAAAGTAAGAGTCAATTTGTTTGGATTTCTTCCTATCACCTATTATCATAATTACATCCATCCTAAGCAGCAATCTTATCCCTTTGCTGATCCTCCTGTTTTCCCCCAATATGGTTAAAACAAACAAGCCACTTTTGTTGTCTCCTTATTATTATTTAATATTTAATAAATGTTGTCCTTCCCTTTCCTCTCCATCACCAGCTCATTCTGAGCTTTAATACTCTTAATGTTATTCATATGAGATGGTGCCATTTTTCTGTATTCATCCTACTGCCTGTTCTTCATTCTATTTCTCCACATGTCTTTTGAAAGTTTATACATTCCTTATGTATTCTCATGGATTAGATTCTTTATAAATCTACTCTTTTTCTTCCTCAATGTAGTTATTTCTTTTTGTAATGTTTCTTATTAATATAATTCCTCCATCCATCGTGGAGTGATTCCTTCTATTTGATTTTTGTCCCTGGAATCTCACTTATATTTTCTCTGAAATCTATTTTCTCAAAATCTAGAGAGTTCAACAATTTTCCTGTACCCTTCATCACAAATTTTAAAATGGTCACTTGCCCTACTAAGATTCTCATCATTTATTCTCATCATTTCTACTCCATCAACAAATCTTACTTGTTGGCGAGAATAAGATCAATCAATTAATAATCATCAAGTATTTACTGAATGCTTCCTCTGTGCCAAGCACCATTCTAGACATTAATTTTCAAACAGTTAAGAGGAGGTACTGCTTAAACATCAAATAGTAATAGAATTCATTATCCCCCAAGAAGTGGAG
Source organism: Petaurus breviceps papuanus (assembly GCF_028583685.1). Classification (NCBI taxonomy): domain Eukaryota; kingdom Metazoa; phylum Chordata; class Mammalia; order Diprotodontia; family Petauridae; genus Petaurus; species Petaurus breviceps. Next base: position 9,207,175 of record NW_027187313.1, on the reverse strand, counting down.
GCAAGCTGAAAATATAAATTATTTTAATAAAGGCTAAAATCAGTCCATAGTGACATTTCTATAATGGTCTATTAAAACTCAGTGCATTTGTTTGAGCTACATGCCTCCCAAACCTTTTGAGGTTATATCATGGAGGACAGTCATGCTGTCTATTGGTACCCATGGAGAGGAGAAAACTTTGTATTATATGGACCAAAGTTCAATCCCAATATGGCAATTTCTATGATCTTAGGTGCTTTATATATATGGTAGATTTTCAGTAAATCTCTGAATGAATAAATGTTAACAAATACATATATATATATATGAAATACTGTATTAAAATTAGAGGGAAAACCCAAATTTACTTTAAGTTCATCCTAAATTAAATATTTATTTATTAAATACTCATTGAATACAGAGACAGAGACTGTTTCATATTTGTCTTTATATTTCCAACATAATCACAATGCCTAGCCCCTAGTAAATACCAGAAAAGTGCTTGTTAATTGAATGATTCATTCTTTCTTTCTTTTGTAGTATGTACAAAATGCTTGTACACTGTGGAAGAATACAAAATAGTGTTAACATATTGCCCCTGTCATCAAGGAGTTTACAATTTTCATGTAAAGAAGATATTCTCACACATTGAAAGTTACATAGCTTTGCAGAAGTATAAACAGGAGATTTCACAAGGAAAAAATGATTGTGTAAAATCTCAAACTTTTTAAACCCTTCTAAGAAAGTTACTTATTTAACAATTTAGGACTATCAGTGATTTGTTTAATTATCTTTATGATATGAGCTCTAGCTTATCTTTCATCATTAATTTATTTCTGTACTTTCCTAAGTAATCATTGGTAATATAGCATAGCCTACTTAGACCCTTCATACATCTCTTCCTTGCTCTTATGTATGTCACTCACAGATACTATGCTGTTCCATGATTCCTATAGAATATTGCTATTGAAAGGGTGGGCCTTCATGTCAGGGAATATGCTGATAACACTAAATTTCCCAGATGTAATCCTTGTGGAGTCCAGTCTTGGTCCATTTATAATATCGGTGCAAATACAATGGGCTGGACATACAGCTGCATGTCATTAAATGAATACTATGAATTCTTTATCTACTTCTTTCTATGTTAATTTCTAGGCATAACTCTTTTTAATGACCTTGGATTATGTACATATTAATTCACAAATCACTTAAGGATGTCCCTGAGGGTCAATATTTTCCTACCATAGAGATTAAAAACTATAAAATAGCTCTTAAATTCTACAGAAATAATAACTCCATATTCTCAGTCCTAGGTTTAATAAAGTAATTCATTACTTTCTCATGAGTTCAGTGAAAAATTGCAAGTAATTTAGATTTCTGCAAATTGAATTATACTTAAAATATTAAATACTTAATAAGGAGACCTTGTTATCTAAAAGAAGTCTGTAATATTTCCTTAATAATAATTTCCCAAACTTGGAAAAACTTACATGAGCTGAAGCAAAATGAAATGTACTGTGTACAAAATAACAGCAATATTGTAAGATGATCAGTGTGAATGAGTTAGATATTCTCAGCAATACAATGAACCAAGACAACTCTGAAGGACTTAGGATGAAAAATGCTATCCATCCCCAGGGGAAAAAAAAAAACTGATGGCATCCGAATACAGATTGAAGCATACTTTTTTAAAACTTTATTTGGAACTCAAAGTTTTAAAAACGAATGTTAAAAATTGTTTTACATGTAACTGGGGGAAAATAAAATACTAAATTAAATTTTAAAAGAGAGAAAAAAATAATATAATTTCCCCCTTATGAATTTCTTTGAAACTTTATATAAAGAATTTTTTTCGCAGTGAGTAAAATGCTGGCCCCAGAGTCAGGAGGACCCAAATTCGGTTCCGGCCTCAGACACTTAACATCCACACAAAAAAACTAGCCGTGTAACCTTGGGCGAGTTACTTAACCCCAATTGCCCTCCAAAAAGCAAAAAAAAAAAAAAAAAAAAAGACTTTTCTTCCAGTGGGTTGTACCAATTCTGAGATGGGGTGGTACTGCATTCTTACAATCCCCATAAGGGAACTTTGTAATACTTTACTTTTGACAGTAGATATACTTAGTCTCTGTGTATATTGATCTTTCTAGAAGCAAATAATATTCATTAATACCATATAATTTTTTGTAGTTCCTATAGATTGCTAATGAAGTAAGAGGCAACTTGATAAAAGTCTCATCTTCGACCTCTCCAAACCTAAATCCACAATTAAATTTTAGCCATGTTTAAGGCTACTTCTTAAAAGGCTCCTTCTTAAAATCAAAGGATTTTCCCCCATCCTTCTATTCTTCCCCTTATAATAATTATACTAGCAGTGGCTGACATCTGTCTCCTGTGTCATACTTTCATACTTCTTTGAGACTGACAACAGTCACATATTACAGAATTTTAGAGTTTCTTACAAAGGATCTAGGTAACCATCTAGTCCAACCTATAACCAAAAAGGAATTCCTATTATAACAAATCCCATACGTGGTCATTCATTTTCCACTTGAAGACCTCTAATAAAGGGCATCTCATCATTCGACTTTTGGACACGCCTAATTAATAGGAAGTTTTCCCTACATTAAGAATAAATATGATTTTTGTTGTATTTGTTTTTTGAGTTTTGTTTTGTTTTGCAATTTCTACCCTTTCCTCCTGGTTGCTCTTAGGGGCCAAAGAAAACAAGTCTACTCCCTCTTTCATATAACAAACTTTAAGATATTTTAAGACAAACAATTATCTTTTCCCTCCCACAACCCCAACAAGTCTTCATTCTCCAAGCTAAATATTCCCCATTCTTCAAATACTCTTTATATGACATGGTTTTCAAGGCCTTTCTAAACCTGGCTGCCTTCGTCTGAGCATTTTTCTGCTTATTGGTTATTTTTCAAAGCTGGTACTCAGAACTGAACCCAGCATTATGTAGTGTGAATAGGGAAGAGTACAGTGGGTCTATCATTTCCTAATTTCTGCAATCAGTGTCTCTGAATACAAATCAAGGTTGCATTAGCCTTTTGTTGGTTATGTCACAATAATTACTAATGTCCATTCAAGCCCCTATATTTTTTTTCTAGAGAAACTGATGCCTAACTTTATTTTTTCCCACTCTCACATTTTGTACTCACAAAGTCAGTTTTGTCAACTCAGTTTCATCCTCTAAAAATAGGAGCAACAATAGCACACACCTCAAGGTTGTTGTGAGGCTCAAATGAGGTACCAAGTACAATGTGCTTTGTAAACCTTAAAGTCCCATGTAAATGCTAGCTATTATTATTCAGAATTTCTTAAAACCCCTGACAAAGTTCCATACTGCTGGTTTTTCTTTCGGTTGAGCTACTGTAGAATTGACAGGGATGTTTTATCATGGATTAAACTGATTTCCTTTTTTCTGTTGTCAGTTATCAGCATTTCATCCACCCTAAGCATTAGTAACACAGTAATCATTTTTAACTTCTTTCCCCCAATATAGCTTAAAAAAAAAACCTCTCTTCATTGTCCTTGTTGTTCATCAGTTTATTTTGATTTTTAGCATTCTTGACACTTTTTTTTACAAGACTGTGCTACACTTTTGATTTTATCCTCTATTACCTGTCCTCTGTATATATCTATTTTGATTGGTAGATAGATAGATATTTTTCCTCACTGGAGAGGTTTTCTTTTGTCAATTTCATTCTTGAGAATTTCCCCTCCCCTTGGGGACAACTTCCCCCTTAAAATTTAGTCCATGGAAAATACTATCTAGTTTTTGTGTGTTATTTGCTATTTAGCTTTCTTCTGATGCCTTCAAAAGTCTGCTTTCCCAAAATCTGGGGTATATGTAAGATTATGCCAGGCTTTCAAGGTTTCCCTTATTTCACCCCAGAAATGATTTCATCCCTTTTGATTAAACTCTACATTTTACAGATATAGAAACTGAGCATCAGATGCTAAGTAACTTGTTCATAATCACACAGCTAGTATCAGACACAGGATCTGAATGTAGATTTTCCTAACACAAAGTCCAATATTCTGTCTACTGCCATAAACTATGCTTACACCCTCCTTTTCTCTTTTACTTTTTCTTTTCTCTGTTAAGTGAATTTAAGTAACAATAAAAGCAAGATTGAATCTACCATTTCTAGGAACACAGGACTATAGGACTTAGTACTTTCTTTCATTGCTGCTTCACGGTTGATATACTTACCAAGCAGAAAGGATACTTGCTGAGATTGATTTTCATTTAAAAAACTTACTCTTTTCCCACTCTTGAGAGTATGAAGAGAGCATCAAAAGAATATTGGATCTGGAGTCAGAAAAGCTGGATTCAAATCCCAGTTCTGCCACTGACTCACCTGTATGCCTTCTAGTAAGTAAATTCAATTCTCTGGACCTTTCTTTATATGTAAAATAAGGTAATTGAATTTAATGAAATCTAAATTCTAACGTCCCCTTTCAGTAATTACTCTTTTTAGTATGTTTTAGAAAAGTTATAACCCCACTGAGACCACCTAATTCTCATTAATCATGACCTGTAGACCCACATCTTTCTTGTCCTGAGTATTTCCATTATGTGATGATAACCCACAAGCATCTTTATTAGAGTGGGTCTTTTGAATCTTCCCCAGTTTAACCAAGCTACTTTCCCTGACATCCAAAGCAATTTGTCCTGCAAGACTCCTACTATAAAGTTGACCCAATATCCATGAAAAGCTCAGAGCTACCTAAGCTCAGCCAAAGTGGGTCATTGGCCTCAAGCGGCAACTGACATTTTACTTCTTCCATTCTTACCACCATAAATCAGAAGAGGGAAATAGAATGAAACAAAGAAACTAACATACACTTGTGATTTACCAAAGAAGTCACTCTACTCATCCACAATCCCATCCACCCTGTAGCTGTATTTGCCTTTCTTGTGACATTTGGTAGAGTGCAAAAATAGTATGCAGTGCGCCCAGCCCTGCAGCTACAAATTGTAAGGCCATTATGTTGGTTTCACATCTTTCAACTTTGATTTGAAAGCAGAAGCATGGCTCTCCTATAGTAACTATAAACCAACCGCATACACACAGTGTTTCAATAAACCCTAAGTGATACAAGATGCTCTGTTTCAATAAAAATGGCAACTTAATGAAACCCATCACAAAGTAGAGCAACTGAGGAACAGTTGTTGCAAAATTAGTAACTTTACCCAAAACAAACTCTGTTGCAGAGTGGATTTTTAAAAAACCACTTTGAATAGGTTAGAAACTGAAATGATGAAATGAGCATTAATGGTTGACCTGAAATGTACTTCTTTAGTCCCCTTAGACAGCATTCTGCATCTACCTCTATGCGCGCACAGACTGTAGTTCTCATGTCTGCAATATTCTCCCCTCCTCACTTTGGCCTCTTGGAATCCCTGACTTTATTCAAGCCTCCACTTAAATCTTTCCCCCTCTGTGAGGCCCTTCCTGATCTCCCCTTTGTTGTCAAACACTTCCAGCCCTCCTTTGCAATTTAGACATACTGTGTTTACTTGTTGTCATCTCTATAAAGAGAATTCCTAGATCTATAGGTCCATTCCTAGTGTCTCTTGTGAGCTACAATCCCATGTCACCAGCTGTCTTTTGGACATCTTGAATGGGATGTCCTAAAGGCAACTCAACCTCCACATGTCTCAAACTCATTATCTTTCCCCCAACTTCTTTTCCTCTTCCCAACTTCCCTATTACTATTGAGGGCACCAGTGGTATCATTTTGACCCCTTGCTCTCACTCACCCTAAATCATGTCTCTTCTACCTTCACATCATTTCCTCTGTGTTATGCAGGAACAGCCCTCAGTGAGACCTTTATCACCTCTCACCTGGACCACTGCAACAGTCTGCAAATGTATTTTCCTAACCCTCCCCATTTAAACCATCCTCAAGCTGCCAAGGTGATTTTTCTCAAGTTCAGGTCTGACCACATCACCCCTGCTCAGTGGGCTCCATTGACTCCCTCTTGCCTCCAAAAACAATTTAAACCCTTCATCTGGCCTCTAAAGCTCTTCAGAGCCTGGCTCCTACCTTTTTAGTCTCCTTACACTTTACTCTCCTCCATGCATTGGCCATCTCTATACCTCTGAGCACTGGCTGTCACCTACTTTGGGAATGCTTTCCCTCCCCTTCCTCCTCCTGACTTCTCTGGCTTTCTTCAAGACTCAACTAAGATCCCATCAACTGAAGGCATCTGTTAATCCCCCTTCCACTTAATGTTTACTAACAATCTTGTACAAACATAGTAGATCATATTACAATTACATTAGAATGTAAGTTCCTTGAGGGCAAGGCCTATTTTTGTTTTTCTTTGTATTCCCTAGACTATCACATTAAATGTTGATACCAGACACACAAAACATAAGTCTTGTGCAGTGCCTGGCCTATAGTAAGTCCCCATAAATTCTTGTTAATTGATTGATTGACATATTGCTGGGAGAATGTAAAATCTTTGAGAATGGGACTGTTTTCCTTTCTGTCCTTATGTCCTCAGCATCTAGTACAGTGTCTGCCAAATAGTAGGTCCATCATAACTGCTTGCAGAATTTGAATTTGTTTTCTTTCTTATGGTTCCCCAGAGGGAATATCTTAGCATTTTTGTATTAGCAAAACTCATCTTGAGTCCCAGAATCTGAAGAGTTGGAGGGGATCTCAGAGTTGCTGAGTCTCACCCATACCTGTCCAGAATTTCTGTCCGTGATGAACCTGAAAAGTGGCCATCCAGCCTTTTCTGGAAGACCTCTAATGAGGGAGGGAGTCCACTGCTTGCTAAGGCAGCTCTTTTCTACACTGAGATACTGATCATTGCTAGGAAGTTTTTTTATTTACATTATCTTAATTTTGGCTCTTTATTGCTTCCTCCCATTGTTCCCAGTATTACCATGTGAGTTCAAGCACAATAAAGTCTACCCTCTCTTCTATGTGATCAACCTTCACAACACGATGGCTTCTATATCCCCATAAGTCTCAGGCTCTAACAAGTCATGAAGACCCTTCACTTTCCTGGTGGCCCCTCTCTCAATACTCTCTAGCTTATCAGTGCCATTACTAAATTTAATCCCCAGAATTGAACATTTCTTTTCATAGGATCTTCCCAGTGCACGTACAGTGGAATGATGTATCCTCTAGACCTAGTAAGTCTGCCTTACTGTTGCCCAATACTTTTCTTTGGACTGTGAACTGATATTGAACTTGCAGTCTACTAACAATCCTAGATTTTTTTTCCAGGTGAATTGCTGTTTAGTCATAGGCTCCCTCTGCCATATCATACTCATGAACTTGATTATTTAAAGCAAGTATAAGACTTTATATTTATCCATGTAAAATTTCATCTTGACAGTATTGGCCTGATCTTCTATCCTATTAAAACTTCTTCAAATTCTGACAGTTGTTAATATATTGATATTCATTTTGTGCTATTTTCCAGTAAGATTTAAGACAGAAATCTATTAAAATTTTAGTTAGATATTTTGATCTCATTTTTCTCTGAAACAAATGTAGGTCCAGGTTGATTACAAAATATTCATATTTGTAGTTTAATTTTGTTCCTATAAAACTGTGAACTGGGATTCAATTCAATTTCACATTTATTAAGAACCTAACTATCTATTTGATACTGTGCTAGCATTAGAGTTTGTGTGCCTAGTGGCAATATTTAAGATATTAGCCAGCTTGAGAGAAAGTGTTGAAGTTTCATTTGTCTTTTTTGGTCAAGAGTCTTCCTTTCTTTCCTGGAAGTAGGCCGTGCCACTATGCTATTGTCTCAATTTTTTCATACCCAATGATATTGACTATTGAGAAGTTAAACCTCTTCCTACTCCACATTAACTGAACATACCCATCACTCTCAGCCAGACCTCTAGGCTTCTTATTCAAGCCCTAGTCTCCTCATGCCTCAACTCATATCAACCACTAATTATTCACTTTATAGTGTTCACCCATTCATAATGCTATACACAGCTATTCACATATTTATCCACTATTTTGATCACATCACTCTGCTGCTATCCAATCATGTCTGGCCTTGTTCTAAATTACTGAATCATGCAGTATCAGGACTACAAGGAAATTTAACGATTATTTTGCTCAATTCCCTTCATTTTACAGATGAAAAACCAAGAAAGTTTAGGCAACATCCAAAATCACAGAGCTAATTATTGGCAAGATCTTGGAAGGGTGGATAGGAGTCAAGTTTTGGAGAGGCTGAGTATATACAAAGTGAGAGAGATGAAGTAAAGTCTGTGTTCTAATACATAAAATTAGATCATATTCAATAATATTTTGAAGATGTTCTTTCTAGAATCACTATACATATGCTTGACAATATAAATCAAAAGTTAAAATAATTTTCAAATATCTAACTGCACACAGGCCATTTAATTTAAAACAAGTGAATAACGATTCATAGAATGACAAAGTTAAAAGAACTTACTTGAAAGCCATCTAAGCCAAATCCCTAGATGATAAGTTAAACATCTCTACAACATTACTGAAGAGTGATTATCCAGCCTCCACTTAAATACCAGTGAGTAGGGACTCACCATTCTACTGCTGGGCAGCTTCAATTATTGGGAAGTTCTTTATTTTGAAGTAAAATCTGCCTCTAAAATGTACGCGATGTTGATCCTTGTTCTCTTTCCTGAAGCTACAAAAACTATACCCAAACTCTTTCCCCCCCACATAGAAATCCTGTATGTAGGTGAAGATAGGGATTGTGTCCTTCTCAGCCCTCCATTCTCTAGAGTAAACAGCCTCATTTTCTCCAATGAACCATTATATAATATGGTTTCTAGTCCCTCAACTGTCCTAGTCACACTCCTCTGAACATGCTCCAACTCGGCAATCTCCTTCTAAAAATGCAGGTTACCCTGATCCTCTGCACCAGGGATTCTCAATCTGTGTTGTGTCATGGACCACTCTGGCAGCCTAGTTAATCCCTTCTATAGGCTCCTCATCATCTGTCACAAAGAAAACTGTACATTTAAATATAGTCATCAAAAATTTTTCAGAATGAGTTCACAGATCCTAAGATAACCCTAGCTCTAGAGGTTTACCATCTAAGCAGGAAAAAATGATACAAACAATTAGTCAGTCTTCAGGACATCTGTTTTTAAAAGTATTTATTTGTGAGCAAAGAAGAGAAAGTCATTTTTAATGGTGTGGAAATAGGTAGGAGTCATGGTTTTAAATACCTGGAAGAAAACATCAATATTTCTAATTAGTCATGGCCAACTTCTAAAGAGGCCTTATTTTCCTAGCCAAATTAACTAATAAATGTTGCTTGGTAAAAGCTTATCAGTCTAATGACCAAAAAAAGAAGAAAAAAAAACTTTTATTGTCAGTTTAAATATTCCTTTTTGCATTTAGTTCCAGCAATTATTATTACTACCTTTATTATTGTTGTTGTTGTTCACATTTATATGGCTTTAATGATTTAAAACTAAAGAACTTTCATCAGTATGAGTAGATAGTTAAATATTATCCTTTGCATTTTACAGTCATAGACTAAATTTCAGAAAAATTAATGTCTTGTCCATGGACATTTGACTAAATAATGGACAGAACCAAGATATGAACATCTCAGGAATTTATCTTCTAATCTAGGATTTTTTTCATTATACCAGATCAGCTGATGGTCCTCCATAGTACAACTCTTATTTGAATCCTAATTGACATCTGCCTGGTACCAGTAATGGAGAAATATGCTACACTCACATCGAAAAGAACTAAAAATGAGACTTGGGTGGGCTAGAATCACAGCCTCATCAACAGTGGTCCTTCCCACCCTTTGCTGGTTGGGTTCCAATTTTTTCTTCTGTTCTGTGGTTGCAATGAGGGAAACTTCTTTTCTGATTTTTTTTTCCCTGCCTTCCAACCTCTAGTACAATCAGGACCATAACTAGAGTGATTAGAGCTTTATTCAGGACCCCAGATGTAAAGGATGACAGCACTTAAAGTTCTTTAGCAGAATAGAAATAACAGGGTTCAACATATTAAACTAGGAAACTACTACATAGTGAGCCAACATGAGCATGTGTGTATATGTACATATACACATACACACAACACACACACACCACCCCTTGTAATAGTCTCAATGGGATCTCTGTTTCCATTCTTCACCCTCAAGACAGCACACATTTTATGTAGCTTGACCTGGAATTGATTTGTCATATTTGTTCAGGAAGCAGATAGTCCTAGTGACAGTCCTTGGTGCAGTCAAGCTGATGTTCCAACTTGCAAGTGAATTCTGTGGTCTGATTTTCATTCCAAAACATATCATTTTGAAAGAAAAGTGGCATCTCTTATCAAAATTAAAATTGTCAACTTATATAATTTGGTAAATTTAGTTCTATTACAAAATATCAATAGTAACTTAGATAATATGCACATAACAAAGAGTCAGCTTAAACCCATTCCCAATGAAGGTGAAAGGAAGGAGGAAGAGAATGACAATTTTAAGTTCCATATACCAAGTACTATGCACAACATTTGAATTTATACAAATATTATTGTAATTGAGAGTGTACTGTTTGAAAAATGAATCTTGGGATCAGGGAAGGAATAATCATAATAATATGGAATGACAAATCAATTGTGCTGAGCCTCTTAGGTACAGTAACACCCCTAGATCTGTACCTTACAGATCTATTCTACCTGAAAAACTGCCAAGGAAAAGGAATATCCAAAAGAGAGGGCAAAGACCCCAAGTACATCCACTTTATTCACAGTAGAAATTCTTGGCTCTTCACTCCAAACCCATTTGCTTGTTTTTAAATTTTAGACCATTCTAAAACAGCTTGATTATCTGGTTCCCCACACCAACTAGAAGCACTAACTTAAAAAGGATAAAGAAGGTAGAGCTGAGAATTAATGAGGAAACACATGAAAACAAGATTTTTTTTTTAAGAATCAAAATGAAGATTCCAGAGCCATTTAATGTAGGGACAAAGAGCCTTCTGTGCCTCTGTAGACCCTCAGGGCATAATTCATTTAAAGAACAGGGACCTCAAAAAGAGGTAAAATTACTTTTAATATACTCTAGGAGGGAAGTATAAAATACCTAAGAGGGATGATCATCAAAAATGTTAACAGTGTGCCAGTCATGATGCTTAAAAGCTTAAAGTTTCAGTTCTATTCAGAAGATTCCTGCATGTGAAACATCTCATTCCTTTAAGGTGCTGGATTAATGAGATGCTGCTATACTAAGGTACATGTAATGAACTGAAGCTGCCACTGCTCGGCATTTATGAGAATATGCATGCTTGTGTTTTCACTTTCTTGCTGCCCCAGAAAGGTTCCAGTTTCATGCTAGATGTTTCTATTTGTCTCTTCACCTTTTTTTTCTCTCTTTGTAGCCGGAGACCACCTCCATCACCAACGCGTCCCACTATAATCCGTCCATTAGAGTCCTCCCTCTTAGACTAAGTGAAATTTCTGGCATGGCAACTAATTGATAACGAATTATATGAAACCAACTAATTTGATAACTGTTGCAATAAAACATGAGTAGTCGCATGTGTGGACATCTGTAGGCAAGTAACCAGTTTTACTAATATACTCATCACTCATTCTGCATTGCCTGTGGCATTTCCAATCTTTGGGGAAGGTCCATAATGCTTCAACCCATGAAAATGACTGGCCTTATAGAGAATCTTTACAAGGGCCATTGACCAGGGGAGGTTTGGGGTGCAGTCCTATACAAAATAACTATGAGAACATATACTTTACCTGCATATGACTAAACTTGGCCTTTCCAAATTTAAGAACAACTTGCTTTAATGATGTTTTCCATTAAGGAGTGTTCCTGTGTAATAAGGAATAGTAACGTTATGCAACACATACTTCTTTCCATAAATTCTAATTAGGGTGAGAGGAATTCTGTTGTCTGTTATTAAAGCTGCTGCCTGCTCCATAATTACATACTCAGATTCCTTTACCCTCTCCTTCCTTTCACAGTCCTGCTGGGAAGTGGTTTCATTATGATTTCTTAGGAGTCAAAGCTTTCAAAATTTATAAGGTGCTTTGCTACAGAAAACCCAGTGCTTTGCATAGTATAAAGACCGTTTCCTTCTACTGACTTGTTTTGCTTCATGTACAACTGTGAATCAAAGCTTGTTTTTCATTAATCAGTCAGTGGGCATAGCAGCTTAATTTCAGAATTTCAAAGCGAAGCAAAACACCACATCTGTCATAGTGTCTGAGAAACAGTCTTTCTTCTTTCACATAAGTAGTAATATTCACCTTAGAGTACATAACAGTGATGGTTACCACGGCTTGGAGTAAGACAGGAGATGAGACTAGTACAAAATATGGGTCTGAGTCTCTGAGATCAAGTCCTTTTGCCACTGTGAAATGAGTGGGCTAACCAACTGCATACTGTGAAGTGTTTTGTAACTTAAATTCATTTACACTGACTCTATTTTATTATTATCATCTTGGATGTTTTGGTATGAGAAAAAACTCCATGCTAATTTGTAATTCCCTTATTTAAGGGAATTGTTTTATTCATTTCCCCCACTGGAATGTTATTTTTGTTGTTGTTGTTCATTTAAATCATTCTTAACAAAGCTGGAAGTTTATTAAGGGTAGCCACCTGTTAAAGGATGGGTTCTACAGCTGAGAGCCTATCAACATAGGTGTGCCATGGTGTAAAAAACACTTAAAATCACCTTGCTCTCAGATCCAATAGGTCACTCAGCACCCTCAGATTTCAACAGAAAGAACTGGAACATTTAAATATAACAAAAGGTGGCCAGAGAACTGGGGGTTGAAAACCACCCTTATTTTTTTTTCCTTTCTAAGGTACTTTCCAAATTTTTTCAAGAGCAGCTGAGTCAGTCAGTTAATAGTTCAGTCCTCAGCACTGAGTTTTGTGCTGCTGAGGACAATATGAAATAGTATGAAGGAAACCTCCACAAACTAAAGTAAATTTTATCAGCTAACTATTCCCAGACAGCAGACCAAATATTCATATAATAGTTGTGTCACATGATGCTATTTCATATTGTACATAAGTAAATCAGATTTTGCCAACTGAAAAGCTTTACTTTGAAAGCATTTCACATGACTTGTATGTTAACTTAACTTTAATTTCCTGCAGTTTATACCCAAAGCAGATACCTGTAGAGTATGAGGTAAAAAAAAAATTAATCAATGTGTAACTATTTGAAAGAGAAGATATGCCAAATTTAATAGTTGAATAAGGTATTGACCTTATTAAACTTCATAAATGTTCAACAATAATTTGGATAGCAAAATACTAAATATTATACGTAGCAACCAGCAAATGAAGTCACCTTTGGTAACAAGGGCATGTCGTCTTTAAAGTTTCCAAATATTCAGGTTTGATTTATAGGTCAAAGTAGGAACAACCACATTCCTTAGCTATACTAATTCTCCCATTTCTTGTTTTCTCAATGTTAAAAAAAAGTCTCCCTTTGCAAATGGAACAGATGTTCAATGTCCATGTTCTCTCTTGAAAAGTATGTCTTAGGTAAGTGGAAAATATTAAATAACTTGTCAGAGTTAAGGGATACAAGAAGACCTTTTCATATGAATCTCCATTTTAGGATTTCCTTTTGTCCTTCACTTTCATTATCTTAAACAGTCAAAGAGGCAACCAGCTGCCTAATACTCTTCCCACTTCAGGGTTTGGCTTTGTGCAAAATGTGGTTTTACATTTTGCTGTATTTAAAAAAATTTTCCTTCAAGTTAAAGGAAAATATTGTGGATAACCACTGGTGCATTTTAAAATTGTCTCAAACCATGTCAAAGAAAATTGCATATTTTTTTCAAGTTTCTTTCCACTGATCTTATGCAGTCATAAACAATACATTTGTCATCTTTGGCTTTCACTCCCAGATTATACCCCTTCAGTTAAACTTTTGGCTATAATTGTCCCCCTTTTGGGGGTACTGTTTTTTGTGTTTTCCCCACTTCTAAGATGTTTCTAATAGAAGCTAGCCATCCTGAGGACTTGGACAGTCATGTGTGCTATATGAATTGTTTTTTAGCATTGTTCCCATTTCCCAAAGAGCTCATGTTTTCCAAGAGGGAGAAGCTGATGTAAGGGAAATCTGAACTTCTGAAGAATTTTTACTTTGGGGCACACCCTACACATATGGCCTTAAGAAAGGAATATACCTGAATGCATGTTCCAAATGTTTACCATGCTAACTCTAGCCTCCTATGGAACTTTCTTTTAAGCTAGCTGCTCAACCTCTAACTCCTATAATCATAGTTCTATCCTATCTGGCACAGGAGAGCAAATTCAGAAGCATACATGTAGACATGATGGCTAGAGGTAGTTTTATTTCCACAAACAAGATAAATACTGCATGCATGTTGCAAAGCAGCTGAGTTAGACATGGATAGATTGTTGAAACAGAATTCACTTTTAAAAGGTATATTTCATTTCCAAAAACACTAGCCAACATTTAACTGCTCAGCATTGCTTTGAGCCGTGCTTCATTAGCTAGATAGGCAGCAGGATCTGCTTATTAGCCAATTTCCTATTTGTTGGGATGGAAACTAAGTCTAACCCTAAACCTTAGAATGAAACAGTTTCCTGAACTATTTAAGTATAATAAGCCTTCTAAAAGAATAAAAGTAGTCAAGTAGACTTAATTTTATTAGCCTTCTGTGTAGACTGTAGCCATAACTCTCAAATATGAAAAGGGACCTAATACCAGTATGTTATAAATGTTGATGTTTGATGTTTGCAAACCCATTTTCTATGCATGTGTCACTCTGTATACAGTAAATACTGAATCATGTTTATGTATGTACATGTGTTTTGTGGAAGTTCATAAAGCATTTGATAAAATGTTTCAAGCATGGGTATGATTTATAGATGTATAATGTGCATATGTGTGTATATTTATGTACATGTATGTATGTACATATCTATATGTCCAGTATGGGTGTTCATAAATATATTGCAAAAAAACCCTGTATTAATGTAAAAGGTAGCTATGAAGGACCTATGGAAATATATGGCAATTATCTAACAGAAGACCATCTCTCACAAAATACATGAGTCTTCTGACCAAATTGTATTTATTTGAGAGGGACACACAAACCCTGAGAATGACTGTGGCATTCTGTGCCCAAATAAGTTAGCATAACATGTGAAGACATTTAATTTTGATTCAGAGTTGTGCTAAAAATGGACATCCTTTATTGAAACAGATGGGCATGATGTGTACAGTCTGGAAACTCACATTTTAAGGTCCCTGATCAGGAATCCAGCTTGTTCTCTGGGTCACTGAAATCGATCCTAAAAAGTTGATGCATATATTTGTTTTCTCTCTGCCATATGTTTCCAAGAATAAAATGGAGAGAGGTGACAACATAAAGAAAATTGAGGCTTTTCAGAATAAATTTGATGGAAATCTGAAGAAAAAAAAAACCTTTTCAAATCTATTATTCACACTGTTATTACATTTGGCACTTGGTGTAATTGTTTGAAAATCATCCAGGAATTTCCTCAGTGTTGTTCAAAGTGTCCAGGCACCACATTTTCAAATTATGAAACACAGTGGAAGAAAATTATTTGTAACTCTCCCATGAAATTAGAGAGCAGGGGAGATGCATTCCTGCTATGAATACTACTTCAAATGTGGATGAGCCTGAATTGTCCTAGAGAAAAGGTAACTAGCTCACCAGATCATCCAACCACATAGTGTCTGACCTTTTACCCCTTTCCAGATAAGCCTTTCTTGTCCTATGTGTCTCCTGAATCAATTTTGTCACCCTGGCTGGTTGATTTGTTGTAAAGTATGTGGTGCTCTATATGCAAACCTTTAACACTACTTTGGTGTATATCTGGTATTGTGTAATTATATCTTTGTATATATGTAAGTGTGTGTGTATGTGTGTGTGTCAGAGAGAGAGAGAGAGAGAGAGAGATGAAAGAAGTGAAGTGAGAGATTCTTTTGTTTGTCTTATGACCTGTTTATAGTGATGTACTGGTGAGATTTCTCACCTCTCTGGTCTGGTGTTTTGCATAAGGCTCAACTGTTTGATTATTATTGCTATTGTTATTGGTTTAAAACTTTAGCTTAGGGATACTTTACATCTTGCCCTCTATGTAACAGAATAGAATAGTCTCTTGTCATAAATGAATATTACTCTGCCTGTGTTCCCTCTTGCTTTGTCTGCAGGCGATCTGATAAGAATGGCTCCTCCCATCCAGAAAGTCTACCACTGTTACTTAATTTTTGACTTACTCAGTGTTACCAGCCTGTGTTTATTTGTGTTGTCTGTGTTTATTTTCTCTCTCCTTTTCAGAACCATCCAAACATTTTTTATAAACAACAGTGTTCAGATATTAGCAAAATTTGGTTCTCTCTGTTGATTCTCTAATTATTAATCTGAGCCAGAATAGGTCCCACTGACCTGCCAGGACTGTCAGTGATTTCCTAGCATTGATACCCGAACCTGGAAATGGACGGGTTATGTGCAGCAAGTTCCTAAAGTCTGTTGTATCATTCTTGAAGGTCATATGCACCTGTTGTGAAAATTGTGAAGTTGTATTTCTGAACCTGAAATAAATTACATTTGAAGGACTACTTCTCTTCCTCATTCTCTTCTTAATGCCATGTTGAATTGTGTCTTTGCATTTCAATGAAAGCCAAAGATTCCTAGGATTGTATTTTTTTTCTTTTTGTTCAAAGAGTCCAGACTCTGGCTAAATCAGCCAAGAACAGCCAAAGTGGTGAGTGCCAGAATGTTATAGGATAGTCATAGATATTGGCTTTAAGGCTTTCTAAAGGAGTCAGGTAGGATGAATCAAAGGAGAGAAACTGAGACTCCCCATTACTTCAGGAGTTTTTTATTGCTGGGCTATGGTGAATATACATATATGTATGTATCTATAATATATATGTATAGGTATATACATATATATAGGTGTGTGTGTATGTATATATATATATATATATGGAGAGTCTAATGCAAACCCTACCAAGAAACACTAGAATATTTTAACCCTGTGTCTTGAAATAAAACAAAAAGGAAGATTCACAAGAAATATAAGTAGAATGAGAAAGAATGTGTTCCAAGTGGACAAAAAAGATGTGTTCCATATAGAAAAATCACTGAGCCTCTCACTGAGCCCCATCAAAGAGATGACCTTTATATATTTATGTATGTAACTTCTCCATCTGCTCTCCATGTGGTAAAGTACTTATTTCTATTCTGCTCATACAGCATTCAAGGAATAAATGAAAGTGAGATGGTCACACCCCACCTCTAGGAAATCTCCAGGGTCTAATGGAAGGATTCCTCACAGCTTTTTACATCATGGTAACAGTGTTAAAAGTTGGAAGAATCCTTTGAGATCACCTAGACAACCCCTTTCAGAGACAGGGAAACAGAGTCCTCGAGACTTTAAGTGCCATGTAACTGTGACTGTGAAGATACTAAGCAGCAAATCCAGGCCACTATGTCCTCTGATTCTTTATTTAGGACTGTTTCCATTAACTGCACTGCCTCTTCTACAATCCATAATTCTGTCCTGAGAAGCATTAAATACTGGATGTATTGTCATTACTTAGGATTCTTAGCCTCAGCTTACTTCTTCCATTCTTAAGTTGGGCGTGCAAAAATAGACAATAAGAAGAAGCTAGAAGTGTTTTCTCCTCTTCTACAGAGAATATTCATTTCCTAGTGATGGGGTTGGGGCGCAGTGGAAGGGAAAAAAAATCGGGCAGATTATTATGTTCATTCCTCATGCATCCATATCCATATATACTCTGCACCTTCTGTGCACAGTGACATGTCAATGCCAAAAGAGGAGTTATTTATAGTAAGATTCCTTGCTAAATATGTCTGGCTGCTTTTTGTATACTTTAAATGAATTTTATCGGTGTGCTCAGGAGATCTTCCACTGTAGTAAGCAACATTAAATCATCTTAGTATAGCTATTTAGGAAATTTCTCTCTGAATTTGAAAAATAACTTTATCTGAGAATGGTTGATGTGGGAACACCTGTTTCACTTTAATCATAAAAGGTTTGGTTTTCTCTTTTAGTGGACATTTAAAGCTCATCTATTTTGAGAAATTGACCTCACATAGTATATTTAAATGGAATGCTTAAGCTCTTTCCTAGCACCACAACATGTTCCTTGTCTTATAATTCTTAATTTCTGAGAATTCCTTCACAATATCACCCAAATAGTTCAAGATATGCACAGAAATCTCAGCCATAAACAATATCTATTCCACTGGCTCATGGAAAGATGCATGAGACTTGAGACCAATCTTCTACTGGAATCCTGGAATGGATGTGAGCAAGATATGGTCAGATAACAAAATCTCATACTTCAAAGGGACTTTGAGATACACCTTTTAATCCAGCCTCCACCTGAACAAGGATTCCCTCCAAAACAGACCTGATGAATGGTCACTAAGCCTTTGCTTAAAGATCCCTTAGTGGAGAGCTACTACCTCCCAAAGTATCCCATTGAACTTTTAAATTACAAAGAGCTTAAATTATTAAGAATTTGTTTTTAGGAACTTTTTTCTTTCCTTGAGTCTAAATTCATCTCTTTGCACTGTCTTCCAATTGATCCCCATTCTTCCCACTGGGGCCAAACAGAAAAATATAACTTCTTGTCCATGTTATAGCCCTACATATCTTTGAAGACTGATGTCATATTCCTAGCAAGTCTTCTCTTCTCCAAATGAAACATTCCCAGTTCCTTCAACCATTCATTTATCTACATTTGTAATTCAGTCCGTTTCCACTTATAAAAAATGGGTGTTTTCATCAGAGATATAATTAGTCATTCAGGTACCTGGGGAAAATGTGGGTGGAAGAATATGGAGGAATATAGAGACTGTCTATCTGAGTTAGGCACTCATGCCAGGAAATACTTAGGGTTTGTATACTGGGGTTGGTGGTGGCTCTGACTAGCTGATGTACTAGGCAATGGTATGTGGGGGAATGAGATGTGAAAAGATATCTCATCCCTACTGGGTGTAATCTGGTCAGGCAACCTCTAGGGAGGAGAGTGGGGAAGGCAGAAGACAAAAGGAACAGTGGAGGGAGAGGGCGGGGAAGAGGAATTTCCAAATCAAAGTCTTTCCAGAAGGAGGTAATGGAGGAGAAGCACAATATAATCTTCCACACCCAACTGGGCAGTTCCCAGGAGGAAATTAAGTTGGAGGTAGGGGCAAGGAGAGGCAGGATGATCTTAGTTAAAAGTGGGCTCCAGGAGATGAGCAGGAGCTCCACAAGCACTAGGCAACTTCCAGATGAAGGGAAAGAAGATGGGGAGGAGGTGAGGAAGAGAACAGCTCACCTTGGTTATGTATATTCATGTAAGCAATCCCTGGATTAGTGGAGGGTAGAGGAGAGAGAGAGAGAAGGCAGTTTTCCCTGGTTGGGTGTAGTCCTACTGGGCAGCCCGAGGGAGGAAATAGGCTTAATAGTGAGAGAGACAAGGAGTGGAACCTTCACGATGGAAGGTGGTCCCCAGGAAAGAGGCAGGACCCTCATGGTACAGTGGCCAGGGTGGGGGGGGGGCGGTTTAGGGGGGAATCTATTAGGTCAGAGTACACTGAGGAGCCTCAGAGGAAAATGGAAGGTGGAGGGGAAGGGGGGGGGGAAGGGGGGCATGGCAATTAAGTAGGAAAGGAGCAGAACCAAACAGAGGTCCTTTAATCATTGGGAACGGTGAGTCAAGGAAAAAGCATACCTACAGATGCTGCAACCCTGTGGGCATATCCCAGTTATGCCACCCTAGTCATAGGTGTTGGTTTTCAGCATTAGTCAATCCCAAAATAACTAAGAACATTGAAAAAACAAACAAACAAAACTGGAGGGAGCTATAACAGTTCTGTTACTAAAGCTCTCACCACCACAGTATTTTCTTTGATAGTCATTGAGGATGGGAAGAAATCAAGATACAGACAAAGTAAAGAGTCATTAGGAAATCCTTACTCAAAATGAATCTTTCCTCAAAATGAACTTTCATCTGGTGCTTTACACAGATTCCATTAAAATTTTCAGACAGAACACATTCTTGCCTCTACATCACTGGCATCTACAGCTTCCGGTTCTGTTTATGGGTTAATTCACTAAACTATTCCCAAGTAATATGTGCTTTGGTATGTGCTAGCAAATGTTCCTTCCACACCATGGCCCTGTTGCTGAAAATAACATCTCACCTCCCCACCCTGCTGAGACAATTTGTTCACCAGTTCCATCAAAACTCAAAAATAGTTTCTTCTTGCAGTTCTGGTAATAAATCTGGTTGACCCTGATGGGAATTTAATTATACTTCCTTCATTGAAACACCATCGAAACTATTACTAGGGTTTCTGAAACCAAACAATAGCAGACCCCTTATAATAGAAAGGCTATGTACACACAACATCAAATTCTTGATCACATAAATAAGTGGGAAGGTTCCTAAATACTTAGATCCTATACTTGGTCTTACACTATATAATATTTTGTTAATGACTTGGATAAAGGTATAGATGCCATAATTTACAAATCTGAAAATGATCCCAAACTGGGAGGAATAGCCAACAGTGGATGGCAGAATCAGAATTCAGAAACATATTGAGGGGCAGCTAGGTGGTGCAGTGAATAGAGCACCAGCCCTGGAATCAGGAGGACCTGAGTTCAAATCCAGCCTCAAACACTTAACACAAAAGACTAGCTATGTGACCTTGGTCAAATCAACCCCAACTGCCCTGCATTCCCCCCTCCAAAAAGACCAAAAAAAAGGGTATTGGTAGCTTAGCTTATTAGGCTGAATCTCATAAGATTAAATTTAATAGGGATAAATGGGAAGTTGTATGCTATGGTTCAAATATCAATTTCACAAGTCAGGGCAGGTATAGACAGCAGATCACCTGGGACAAAAAAAAAGAACTATCCCTTCTAGTGGACTGATGGAACAACTGGACTACAAGAAAAGAGTGAGTCAAGAGTGGGATATGAAAGGGCAAATTTGCCACCAATGAAGAAGAAATCAAAGCAATTAGTAGGACCCATTTTGCCCAATTTTATGCCAATAAATATTACATCTGAGTGGGATATGGTGGCCAAAAGACTAATGCAAGCTTAAGCAGCATTAAGAAAGGTAAAGTATCCAGGTCTAAGGAGGTCAGACCACATCTGTTCAATGCTAGATACTACATTTTAGGAAGGATGTGGAAAAATGTCTTATCTGGAGGAGTATCATCAGGATAATGAAGGGCCTGCAAATCATGCCATAAGAAGATCAGTTGAAGGAACTGGGGATGTTTAGCATGAAGAAGTAAAGTTTTTGACGAAACATGATCATCGTCATCCTCATCACCCCCATGATAGCTGTCTTCAAGTATCTGAAGGTTTGTCACATATCACAGCTTTGTTTTTCTTGTGCCCAAAAGCCAGAAATAGAAGCGACAAGTGGATGTTGCAAGATCACTAAAAGCAGCATGGAAAGTGTCGGGGAATAGTGGGTTTCTTCTGACTTTTGAGTAGAAGAGTTTAAAAAAAAGGACCCTTCTTCAAAGTATGGGTTGGAATAAATGACTTCTGAGGTCTCCTCCAGCTCTGAAAATCTAATTCTTTTTTAACTTTCAATTCTGCTAAAGATCTGAAATTTTACTGGTTTGGTAGGACACACCCTCCACTGATAGAAATAATAACTCTTCTACACATCTTAGACATTGTCATAAGTAACCACAGCCAAAAGAGTTCATCACCTGGTAGTCTATCTTCTGGTATTGGGAATTTAAAAAAAATTATTATTCATAAATGACCTAATCATTGAGCTTGACCTATGAGCCTCCCACAGAAGAAAGCTAGCCTTTCCTCATCTCTCTGAGGTATTTGTACAAAAGTAAGATGAAAACAGGCTGAAAGTGAATGTATACCTAAGTTGGCATCAGAAAAGAGGTCCTATGGGGCATATTATTTTGATGACCTACAGCAGATCACAGAAAAAAGGATGTAAAGTAGGAGTTTTACTTTTAATAGAATGCTGGATTTTTGGATGAGAGCAAAAACACTATGATATATTCCAGTCTTTCATGTACCTAAACTAGGCATCTGGTTTATGAAATCTAATGAGAAATCCACTTCCAGGAAGCCAGAATAAGGAAAAGATGAAAATTTAGAAATTTTAACAGAAATAGTTCTTTAGTCATTTATGTAGTCTATCTGTCAAAGGAAAGCTTATACTATGTTATCTAGGTTAGGCAACACATCTTCACCTGCCTAGAAAATCTCAGAGGCAAGAGCTAGAATGAATGACACCCTAGGCCTCTACCCTGTCCATACAAAGATACAAACAAGATCTCTGTGGGGAGACAGAAGGAGCTTAGTGTGCTTCTTTACCACAGCACACTAAAAACTTCTCCTGGAATCCCTGATTAGATGTGCCTTTGGAATGTGGGTAGGAAGAGAAGATTGTTCTCTAAACCAGGCTGGAGAAACTCTAGACCAGATCTGGACTTCTAGGCTCCCCAATAACCAAACTCAAACCTTTCCAAGTTATCCGTATTCTAGAAAAGCAAAAGTTCCCACTGTCCCAACATTATACCCTAAGAGAAAGATCTATAGTAGAGATTTTCCTCAACCTTTTTAGGATTCCTTCAATTCAATTTTTGTTCATTTCTTCTAGCAAAATCACAGAACACTGGAGCTGAAAAAGACCTTAGAAACCTTTTAAGTCCAACCTCCTCATTGAACAAATGAGGAAACACAGCTAATAAGTAGCAACTCCTTTATTTGAACCCAGCTTTTCAGTATCCAAGTCTACAATGCATCCTAGTATAGTACATCTGCCAAAATCCCCCCCCACCTTCTCTTCTGCTGCTTCCAAAGAAAAATTGAACATATTCTATGATTTTGGGGGAGTTTCTTCGTTTTGAGAGCACTCACTAAACTTTTTAAGATCATTGGAAATGTCCCAGGGACCCCATGATATAATCATAAACGATTTCTAGTGCTGCCTGAAATTCCTCTGAAATGTGATCATGGGCTTCATTTTATCACTCTATGATACCTCCATGAAATTCTCACTGCAGTGATTTTTCAAGGTGTGAAGGTAATGCCAGATTCCTAAAAGCTTTTCTAGCAAGGGACAAGCTCTGCTTTGACTCTGGGCTGCCCAGGGGTCCATCTAAAGCCCAGCTGAGCTGAGTGCAGAGTCTCAACATAACCAGGGGGGTCACCAGATAAGAGATATTTGGGGCCAGAACAACTCATGTCATCATCAATTTACTAAGATGTAAAGGAATTGTGACCTGCATTGGTGGAAAGACTATCCATACATGCAAAATCACAGGTCTCTTTGTGGTTGAAATACACTAGTGGGCTATAGAACCTCTGCATGGCGTAGGTTCTATGCAGCTAGTCCAGCTGGTGGCCAGCAAAGCCTGCTGTAGAAACCACTATTAGCTCTTGCCGCAGCTTGTTCTTCCTCTCCCCACCCCCACTTGTTTGTGCCTGGCTTGAATGTAACTAACTCTGTGGGGTATTTTTTGCATGGTACCATTCAAATGTTTTATGATTTAAACCCTGTTTTCTCCCTCCTCGTCTGTTTTTCTTTTTTGTTGTCATTTTGTTTGTTTTCCTTCAGGCGGCCCCCTCCCGCAGTTCCAGGACGACCATCCTAATACACTCACCATTCATCTCCTTTTGTATCCAACAGCATTTATATCATGGTATTGAAAACAGCTTTCATTGGCATTGTATGCTGTATGTACAGAAAAGTTTTTATTTTTGATCACTGCCTACAATAAAACACCAAAAGTTTATTCTGTATAAAGAAATTAGATTGTCTGTTTTTTCCTTTGCTAAGGGGAAAAGTTTAAATGGAAACTGCGCATTGAAATGCAGACTAGTTAAAGGAAGAATGAACAGAAATGATCTGAAGGTTTAATGAGTGTGGGGATATAAAAGAAAATACAGAGCATGAGACATCATTCTGGCAGGGGGAAACGATCTCTCTGAGTGAGATCCAATGAGAAGATTAAATAAAAATCGGGATTGTCTAGAAAAATCACAACAGTCTGGATTATTTTAATCAGACCTCTGGAAATCCCATAAATAAGAATTATTATGTCTACCTTTTCCTAAACTTTCACAGTAGGAGATAAAATATGTGAGATCATGAAAGAAACAGGAAGTGTGAGTCACAAAGTCTCCCAAATTCCAATTGGCAAATTGCAAGACAAAAAAATGTTAATCAGAATCAAGGGTAGAACAGTCCAAGTGATGCTGTCACTTTAAGAAAAAACATGATCTTTGTTGAGTGACAATAATGTTTTGGAAGAAGAGAATCTAGGGCATAGATTTCAAAAGAGGGAAAATAATTTTGAATTTTTTCTTTACTTTTTAAAAAGACAACTATTAGAAAAACAGTGTGACTCCTAATGGAATACAGGAGATCATACCATATATAGGGCATAAACTTTCCATAATTCACAATGGTTTTAGATACAGTTCACACTTGGTGAAACTTTGTATGGTCTAAATCAGAATCAAAGAAACCACCCTCTTTATCTGTGGGACTGAGCAGACTAATCATTGAAAGGGTTTCAACTTTAAAATTCACTCAGGTGACATCCAAATCCTACAGATGCCTCTCCATGAGGAAGGCTTTACCATATTAGCTATGAAATGAAAAAGTTCTCAGTCCCTGAATATCTCTGGGTAAGAGGAGGATACAGACTGCAGTCCTGGAGACCTAGAAGCAGCGTGATAAAAGCAGGCTGGAAGTCAGGGGACCTTACTTCAGAGCCTAGCCCAGCTGCTCACTACCTGTGACTCTGGGCAAGTCACTCGAACCCTGGGAATATCCCTTTCTTCATTTGCAAGATTACAGAATTGCCTCTTTGGCTCCTAAGGACATATGTACAAGTGTTTTGTTGTTGTTCAGTCATATGGAACTCTCCATGACCCCATTTGGGATTCTCTTGGCAAAGATACTGGATTGCCATTTCCTTCCCCAGCTCATTTTACAGATGAGGAACTGAGGCAAAGTTAAGTGACTTGCCCAGGGTCACACAGCTAGTGAGTGTCTGAGACCAGATTTGAACTCAAGTCTTCCTCCAGGCCTAGTGCTCTATCCACTGTACCAGCAAGCCTCCAGTTATATTTTTTTCCTACATAAAACTATCTTTGAATGTACTCCAGTGAGAAACTACAAAGAGGGAGTTATAACATTCCGCACAGAATTCCTTTGTAGCTAGGGATTCTATGCGGAATGTTATAACTCCCTCTTTCTAGTGATAAAGAATTATATTCTAATGGTTTATAATTAGTGATAACTAGGAAAATTTGAAGCACAAGAAAAGGGAGGTCAGTGCAAACCTGGAGATGACTAAACTGATGTGTATCCCAGGACAGAATGCACTCCTGCCCCTCCCTTCACCTTGAGTCAAACCTCTTAAATTGTTATACCTGTGGCAATATTCTTATTATATGACATTCTTATATTATCATATCATTCCTATGTTACTTATATCCCTTCCAGAAAAATATAGAAACATAAAATGTGAATTTCTTCTGGTCTGCTCTTTTCAATAGGAAATAATCCCAAAATGTTTTAAGCACATTTTTTTCCTATTCTGCACAACCTAGCATTTGGAAGGTAAAACATTCAGGATTGTTTTAAAGTTACTGACCTGATACACCAGTGCAGTAGGAGTGTCCAGAGCACAGCAGATGCTTGAGTCTCCCTGTGAGAAGGAATGGTCCAAGAGGCAAGAAGTAATGGAGAGGAGGGGTGGGGGACAAAGCATCTAATTAACATAAGCCACAGAAAGGTGAGTAAGCATTTATATTTTCATGCTGTGTCCCCATTTTATTGTATTTTCCCAATAAAAGATGGAGCACAAAGCTCTACAGGACCTGGAGAAGCCAAAGTGCCATCATGGTCCATGATGGTCAGAGAAATCCAACCACTCTTTCTTTTCTAAAAATGTCATGGTGCTAAATCTAGATGCCTTTTCAGGAAAAAAGAATTTATTATTGACTTAGCAACTAAGTACTCAAGTTCTAGAATAGTATCAACCAGTTAAATCACACATAATAGTACAATCCACCATTCCAGAACTCTGAGAAAGAAAGGAACTGGATTTATTTTTCAGCCAATCAGAAGCCCAGATTGTTCTTTTTCCAACAGGAGAATGATGCAGGGTCCTAAGTACTCCATGGACTGTGGGCCCTGTCATTATGTACTAACAAAGTACCCCTAACTCAGAAGCTATCCCACAGTGTCCTGGAACATCCTCAGTGAAGAAAGGATGCAGCTGGTGATTCCTAAAGCCAGGTAACCAAGGCTCATCAGTATAAGAAATGGGCAAAAAACCCCCAAAGGTAAGATAGCCCTTCCACTGATCTTTTCCTTGTGCCAGATTTAGTAGTAGAGGAAGGTCCTTAAGCTTTCTGGATCACATTTGCATTGATAGCTCTTTCACCTGGTATCTTGGGAACCCACAGAAAAATATGTTAGTACCGGTAAGGAGGGCCACAGTCAGCCCAGCCTCTCCCTTGCCTTCTTGGGCCCCCAAGATCAGGCTTTGTGGGTGCTTGGTTGCCTGGCAGAAATCAAAATATTTATTTGTAGCAGCTTTCACTTAGGTTATCCTTTACGACTTGCAGAGCCCAGATTTCCTCCTGATAACTGTCTGAAGCCTCATTGGTAGTACGGGCACTGTTGTCTCTGTTTCTAGGATGAGGACATTGAAACTCAGAGAGATCCTGTGACAACCCCAGCATCACATAACTTTATCTACTGGATCTTCTTCTCCATTTTTCTCCACACCTGAGAAACTTGGTATTTGCTGGCCTCCATATTTTCATTTGGGTCAACATTAAATACAATGGAAATCGTCAGAAATATGCACTTGGTAGTGGGTTTGGCTAGGTTTTTTTTTTTTTTTAAATCATAATTGCCTAACTGTTCAGATGGGCCCCATATTTTTTCTGTGCTTCTGAAATAAACCTTTTCCAAAGGTGAATCCAGTTTTAATAACATAAACCTCTTAGGCAAGATAATTCATCCCTCTGTATTTGAATCAGCATACATATACACCACCTAACCTGCAACACCAGGATGCCTTAAGTTGCCCTTTTCATTTGCAACAGAACAATTCACTCTTGCATTGCACTGCCTGTCAGTGTGCAGAAAGGGTCATGCCAAGGGGCTAGCTTATATGGGACAAGGGTTAGCACTGTGAGCTGCCACCAGCATAACCACATTTATGTCAGAAAGAATTTTCCAACAAATATTATCAGGTCCTGGTGTCCTCTTTGTGCGTGTGCAAAGAACTCTACAGGTACAAACTATTAGATCCATGCAAACTACGCATCTTCAAAATACAAATCTAGATGTACTTCTAGAGAAGCTATGCCAGAGGCCCCACCCACTCAAAATGTCAGCTAATTGAACCATAGCTATTCATTAGAGACCTCCAAGGCTCAAAAGTGGTTTGTGAAGCCTCTAAATTTACTGCCAATTCATCACTTCGTTTATAGAGGGATCTAGTGAATAGATAGGCCTGGAGTCGAGAACACCAGAGTTTAAATATAACCTCAGTCAGCTACTAGCTGTGTGACCCTGGGCAAGTCACTTAACCTCTGTTTGCCTCAGTTTCCTCAACAGTATATTGGAAATAATGATAGCACCTATTTCACAGAGTTGTTGTGAAGATCAAATTAGATAATATTTGTAAAAATAATTTGTTTAGAACAGTTTAACCTAGCACACGTTAACGCACTCAATAAATGCTTGTTTCCTTCCTTGAAGATGTTGGTAGTGTCATACCTCTGCTCTAAGTAGATAAAATTTAATAGGCAATGGAGAAAGTATAAGCAATCAGATTAAGGAGAGACACCTTGCCAGTTTTCTCTTTTTTTCCCCTCTTTCCAGCAGCACCTCCCTGTTTCTCTCCCCTCCCCCCCCAAAAAGCCTTCTGTTGCAGAGACAAGAGTCAGCCTTGTATTGCACAAAGGTTAACACTGTTTATTCTGCAATTAAAGAGTAAAGGATCCTTTCTGGAATGTTTGCTTAGAAGCCCCAAATCCCAAGTTATATCACTGACTCATTCACCGCAAAATTACTGTCACAGAAGCGTCAACACGAGAAGATGCCTTAAAAGTCCTCAAAGTTCAGAGGTGTCAGATAGGCTGCCCTTGACATTGTGGCCTACAACACTGCGTGGGGCCGAACCAGATTAAAATGTAATTGGGAAATATTGAACAAAATAAATAAAAACGCAATAAAATAGAGATGATGTTAACATATGGTTTCTAGGTCCATCTGTACCCACAGGGACTCCAGTAAAAGTCCAAACCTGTTCTGCAGGTCCACCCCCCAGCTCCCACACACTCCTTTTACAAAGGAGGAACCCAGAGCCTTGTTCAGCAGAAGCTCCGGGTCAATCCCTCTCCTTCTGATGGCATTCCTGGCACTCTTCCCACCAAAACCACATGATCTGGCTTTTTGTGTATGGAATGAAGATAAAATGGAGAAAGGTGCCATGCATGTCCCAGCGCTCACTGAGCGCGAATGTTGCTTAGGCGGAGGTAGGAGGAAAGGAGCACAATAGAGGACTCATCCTATGAAGCTCCCCCAGAAGCCAATCAAATATTATAACAGAAGTAACGCGTCTCTACTCAAACTTTAGGTGTCCTGTTGCTTTACTTTCCCTATGACTGACTCCTTTCAAAGTGATTTGTCATCCTCACCATGACCTCCATTCGCCCCACCCCTTAGCACCCTCTACACTGTCTGCTACTCTCAAATACTGTGCTCCTTTGTTCCACTGACACGTGCCTTGCCAAACCCCCGATCTGAATTTATGCTATCACTTAGCCCTTCCACTCCTATTCTTGTCCTGTGGTGCTGGAGGAAGTCACAAAACCCTACCACAGCAGCTGTTCCACACTTCTCTCCTCAAGTCCCCACAGGCCTCCCTTCTCTCCCCCTTAGAGCTGAGGACTTCACCTCAAACTATCCAGAGAGAACCAAAACCAACCACCATGAGCTCCATCTTGAGCCCTGCTCCTTATCTTGTAGTCCCTGGAAATTTCCCACCCTCCACTATCTTCTCCTTTTTTCCAGTCTCCAATGAAGAGGTGGCCCTTCTTGCCAATGCTACTTCCTCTACAAGTACCCTTGTTCCTATTCTGTCCCTCCCCATCTTCTCTAGCAAACTGTTCTCACAACCACTCCTCCCTCTTTCTAATCTATGTGTTCCTTCCCTAACGATAGCAAACATGCCCAAGTTTCCTCATCATTAAAAAAAAAGTCACTAGGTCCTACTATGATCCCTACTAGCTATCATATATTTCTCTTTCCTTTCTGAAAAAAATTTTCCACCCCTGTTCTCTCTATACCTTCCCTCACATTCATCTAAACTGTTGGCATTCTGGTTTCTGGCCTCATCACTTCTCTGAAATGACTCCCTCCAAAATTACCAGTGATATCTCAGTTGCCAAGTCGAATGGTCTTTTCTAAATTGTCCCTGTTTTTACTTGTCTGAAGGCTCCACTGATGATGGCCGTCTCCTCTTGAAGGCTGTCTCCTTTCTGATTTCATGACACTGCTCTTGGTCCCCCACCTACCTGCCTGATCACAGGTCCCCAGTCTCCTTTGCTGAATCATCATCTCCATCACACCCACTGACTGTGGGAATGTTCCAAGGCTCACTACTGGCCCTTGGCTGCTTTTCTTTCTATATCCTCTCATTTGCTGACTCCATGGCTCCCATGGGTTCAGTGATCTCTATGCAAATGAATCCCAGACCCATAGAGTTGGCCTGAGTCCCTCTCTGGAGCTGTAGTTTCATGATACAAACTTGCCTGGTGGACATTTAAAATTGGATATTGTAGGCATTAGAAACTCAACATGTCTAGATTAGAATTGGTTATTTTCCTCCAAAAACCATTCATTTTCTGCATCTCCCTATTTTTCCCTCAAGTCAACAGCATAGTTCAAAGAAAGATTTGAGACCCCAGTGTCATCCCTAACTCCTCATTCTGTCTCATGCCATGCATAGTCAGATGTCACCATCTGTCATTTCTGTCTTTACAACTTTACCATGCCCTTCCTTTATCCTGCTCCTGCCCACCATACAACTGGACTACTTCATCTTATTTGATCTCCCCTTCTCTGGTCTCTCCCCATTCTGAAACATGCTCCACAAAGCTGCCAAGCTTTCCTAAGGCACAGGTCTAAGTTGCCCCGCCCCTTTACCACTTAATAAATTCCAGTGTCTCCATACAGCCTTTAAGGCCAAAGATGAACTCCTGTGTTTGGCATTTAGTGTTGTTCAAAACCTGATCCCTTCCTTCCTTTCCAGTCTGTCACTCCTTTCCCTATACCCTGTCGTCCAACTATGCCAGCCTTCTTGCCATTCCTCATATATTATACTCCATTTTCCATCTCTGTCTTTGTACTGACTGGCTGTAATGGTAAGGGAATTTGAAGATCTTCCCTGCCCTTTAATGGGCCTCACTTGGAGCCCAACAAGAGAAGCTTGCTTAGGGGAGGTTTGTTTTTCAGGAAGGCCCCACACCTTTTGTTACTTCGCAATTAGGTAGTGGGTCACAAAGATTGTGATGTTCTCTGACCCTGGAGAAGGCTATATATACCTCTGAGGTAAGCTTTTGCTTTGGGGCTCACTTTGGAAAGAGTTGTGTGATTTGGCCAGATGATACTCTGGGCAGCCATTGAGCCCCCTGGCTTTGAAAACCCAAATGCTGGTGCTTCTCTGTCTGGTAACTAACTATGTGTATATGTAATGGTCACACAGCTAGAAGCCCTATCTGTTGGTCTGTTGAATTGTGTTATTTTCTCTGTCTGTATTTGTCTGCTTGTAATTTCTGTTTGTATTCTCTGAAGTTCAGGATGCTGACTTTTTCCCCCGAACTAAGTAAATGATATATATGTTTGATTAAATTTAGACTGTTAAACCCTTTTGAGTCGCTTTCCTTTAGAAAAGCAGATCAAAGAACCTGTGCTAGCAGCCATCCTGGGTATGCTAGGGTGCTTGCTGTTACACTGGCTCCCATGCTTAGAATGTTCTCCCTTCTTGCATCTGCCTTTCTGAATTCCTGGTTTTCTCTGCTCACATACTAGCCTATACAATAGTGCTTTCCTGTTTCCCATCTTCAACTGTCTTCACATCCAAGATTATCTTGATCTGCTTTGTATGTATTTTGTATCAATCAATCTATCTGTCTATCTAACTATCCTTCTGCATGCTCTTTCTCCTAGAATATAAGTGTCTAGAAGGCAACAGCTGTTTCACTTTTGTCTTTGTGCCCTTGAGCCCAGAACAATATTGACACATAGTGGGGATTTAATAAAGGATTATTGTTTATTTCATTGATGTTGGAGTTATGCTATCCTTTCCTACCCCACTCCCCAGTCTCATAGCTTGTGATAAAAACCATAACTAATAATTAAATAATTAGTTGTCCAGTTAGTTGTTCAAGTGATGTGATCACCTATACCAGTATTGTGGCCCAAGAATTATAAAGACATTCTGCCCAGAATAGGAGAAAGCCTTAGGCTAGTCTGGTGTCTCATTTTCTAGGAGGGTTAGCAACTACTGGGTTCTGTCCTAAGCTTCCTCCCTTAGGGATTTCCCATAGGCCAGTGAGAATTCTAGTTGATGGTGCCAGGATATTTTGAGGAATTATCTTCCCCCACAAGCCTGTAATTTCTGAAATTCCTGATGAAACTAGAGAAAACATGAGTAGAGGAGCCCCATGGCTAGCCTGGCCCAGGGCACTGAGTGGGTTAGGCAGCTGAGTAGTTGCTTCTCACTGACAATCTTCACCATGTCCATGTTTCTTCTCATTTCATGTCTCAGGAATACTGTAAGATTGTCCTCATTCATCTTTAGAAAGCACTTAGAAAAAAAAAAAAAGAAAGCACTTAGAAAATCAAGCAATCAACAGGCATTTATTGAGCAGGCAATGTCCTAAGTGGGAGGGATAAAAGACCAAGAATGAATCTACATCCATAGAGAGAGAAGAGTGCTGAGGACAGAAACTTTTAATACTGCCCCAATTAGGTGGAATCATTTTTTGGGTGATGATTTAGCAAAAGGGACGAAAAGGAATGGTCCGACAAGTAAGAGGAGAGCAATGTTATTGAGAGAGAGAGCAAGAGAGAGAGAGAGAGAGAGAGAGAGAGAGAGAGAGGGAGGGAGAGAGGGAGAGAGAGAGAGAGGGAGGAGAGAACCTAGAAGTGGAAAGGGAGAATAAAGAGTTTCTAACTCCCATTCCTTGACCAACAAACCAGGGGAAATGAATGAAGTGCAGCCAGTGCTAGAAGTGGTGGCCAGGGAGGCTGTGTTATCCATCAAGAGGGGGATCAGATTTTAGTGGGAGTCAGAAAATGGAAGGAGTGAGAAAGGAAAAGATTTAAGATGAAAGTAACTTTGTTGCCTTGGAGCAGACATTTTAGAGGGCATAGGGGAAGAGGTGAGTAGTTTTTGGCTGGGATTTAAGGGGGGAGGATAGAGGGGGACAAGTAGAAGGGATCAGTCAGTGCAGGATGAAGAAGGGGTTTGAACAATGGCGAGCAGAGGTTCAGAATCACTGGCATGGGGTGACTATGGTGGTGTAGAAATATATCATGATTGAAGAATGAGTTACCATAGGTTAGCATTGTCCACGGGGTTTTGTCTTCAGGTGGAGTGGTCCCAGGACATCAGGCAGCTGTGTGTAGCTAGAGAGTAGGATGAGGAAGGGTTGCAGGGACGGAAAGGTAGGCCCTGCAGAGCCGCCGGTGGCTGCAGAGTGTGTATGGAATGCGAGGGAAGGCCCTCATCAAAGCAGAGCCTGAGGAGTTGTTGGACATGCAGGGACAGAAAGTTCTGGGGCTGCTCTTCTCCCTAACCCCTGCCCAGCTGTCACAACAGTCAAGCTGGCCCACACCCCCTCTTAGCTGTGAGATGTCACTGCTTTACCTTCATTCTGGTAAAAGCCACGGCGACAGAAATTATTTATGTAGGCATCTTCCCATTTCAGGTCAAATCCCTAGCCTCAAATCTGAGTGTTCAGTTACTTTGCCCTAAATTGAGGCTCAGCAAGCGGCTTCTAATCAGACAATGGCCATGACTACTCCTCAGCTTCCTATCCAGGAGGATCACCTCTAGAACCAGACATACCAAAAAATGATGAAGTGCTGTGATTCAAGTGATAGTAAAAAGTCCACCTGCTTAGAAATCTTCTTCCCACCATCCTCATATGGTACATGAAATCCCCAGTTTTTTGCTACTAAAAATATTAACTCTCTAGAAAGGGGCTGTTAAAATGTACATATGTTACCAGTGGGTAACACATTATCCGATTACCGCAGCACACATTATATATGACTGAGAAAGGAAGTGCTCTGGTCATAGTGGGGGGGGGGGGGAGCAGAGAGGGTAACAAATAGACCATGAGCTAGACTGGTATCCATTAAATATGAAAAGAATGAGAGGTAGGCTTCACAAGGGATTTATGGAAAATTATGGACAAGAATCAGACAGGATGAAAAGTTTAAGCAGTGCTGCTGTCAAAATTATATTCCTAAGCATAGATCTGAGGTCCTTCCCCCACCCCCACCGCATTCAATAAACTCCCTTGGCTGCATATCACCCCATGATCAAATAGAAAATCCTTTTTTGGACATTCAAAGCCCTTCACAACCCGGGCCCCTGCTTCCTTCAAGTCTTCTTATACCTTACTTTCTACCATGTAAACTGCAATGAGTGACAATGGCCTCCTTGCTGCTTCTTACACAAGATCTACTGACTGGACATTATCCGTGGCTGCTCTCCTTCCTCATCTCTATCTCTGAAACCAGCTCCTTCTATCACTAACATTATGAAGGCCTCAATTTCAAAGGCAATATTGAAGCTTGGAGAATAGTCTTTAGGGAGGAATGTAGTTAAGATGGTATTTATACACACAAAAAAAAAAAGGGAGGGAGGAAAGAAGGAAGGGATGGAGGAAGGAAAGAAGGGAGAGAGAGAGAGGGAGAAAAAGAGAGAGAGAGAGAGAGAGAGAGAGAGAGAGAGAGAGAGA